>NC_046167.1:65127463-65422463 GCF_011064425.1 Rattus rattus | reverse complement strand
GGGGGGGGGGGGGGGTGGGGGGGGGGGGGGGGGGGGGGGGGGGGGGGGGGGGGGGGGGGGGGGGGGGGGGGGGGGGGGGGGGGGGGGGGGGGGGGGGGGGGGGGGGGGGGGGGGGGGGGGGGGGGGGGGGGGGGGGGGGGGGGGGGGGGGGGGGGGGGGGAGGTGGGGGGGGGGGGGGGGGGGGGGGGGGGGGGGGGGGGGGGGGGGGGGGGGGGGGGGGGGGGGGGGGGGGGGGGGGGGGGGGGGGGGGGGGGGGGGGGGGGGGGGGGGGGGGGGGGGGGGGGTGGGGGGGGGGGGGGGGGGGGGGGGGGGTGGGGGGTGGGGTGGAGGGGGGGGGGGGGTGAGGTGAGGGAGGTGGCAGGGGTGAGGTGAGGGAGGTGGCAGGGGTGAGGTGTGGGAGGTGGCAGGGGTGTGGTGAGGGAGGTGGCGGGGGTGTGAGGGAGGGAGGTGGCGGGGGTGAGGTGAGGGTGAGGGAGGTGGCAGG
This sequence comes from Rattus rattus, assembly GCF_011064425.1. NCBI lineage: Eukaryota > Metazoa > Chordata > Mammalia > Rodentia > Muridae > Rattus > Rattus rattus. The sequence continues at coordinate 65,421,979 of NC_046167.1, read as the reverse complement.
GGTGAGGTGAGGGAGGTGGCAGGGGTGAGGTGAGGGAGGTGGCGGGGGTGAAGTGAGGGAGATGGCAGGGAGCAGCCAGCGCACACACAGAGCCACCTCGTTCACCTTTACCTTTGCACTGTCCTCTAATAGCTTCCCTCTTCTGGGGAAACTGAAGCAAACACAGGTTCTGTGTGCCCAGCACACCTGCCACTCTGCCAGCAGCTGCATTCTACAGTCTGATGCTCGCCTCTTCCCACACCCCAGCCTCTCCAGCTGGACTCTCCAAGTCGCTCACCATTCTGCACCGTACATTCGTCCTTTCTTTTTGCTAAGCCAAACGGTATCCAGTTTTATTAATGACGCTTTCCATAAACAACCATCGTCACTGGAGGCAGTCCATGGGCACTGGCACACAAGAACTTCTATTGTCCCCTTCTGGATGGACAACCTAGGTCAGAAAGTCGATTTGCAAGCCAACAGTGGTCTCATGGGGCACCGTGCACAGGGGGAGTTCAGAATGAGGGTTAGCATGGTAGGTAGGCATGTTACCTAACAACTACTCAGTAACAGACGCTGACTATCAGGAAACAAAATGAAGGTGGTGACTGAACACCTACAATCTCTTAGAAGAGGAACCGTGCCAACTGGGAATCACCATCCTAATGATGTCACTGCAAAGCCCGGGTTTGACACACTGGAAGACAAAACAAAACAATTTTGGGGTCATGTCCCAGCATGAAGTTAGGTCTGTGTTGATGTTGGGAGGTGCGGCTCAAACAATGAATTTTGAGTATTCCCGTAAGACAAGGGGATTTGTGCCAAGATGTACAGGTGTGTCAACACCAGGCAACCGTCCTGGGATTCAAGAGTCTTTGAAAACTACCAGGGCGAAGAACTTCCCCACATCAATTCAGCTTGGGAGGCATTTGGTTAGTGACAAATCCCACCCCACCCTTCCAGTGTGCTAGGGTCATTTGGGAAAAAGAAATCTTCATTTAGAGAATGCCTCCATCAAATTGGACTGTCCGCACACATGGGGGGAGGCATTTTTCTGGATGGGGCCACCCTTGGGCAGGTGGTCCTGGACCATATATGAAAGCAGGCTGAGCAACCGTTGGGAACAACGTACCCCTCCAAGGTACTCCCCTTCCTGCCTTGCTGGAGTACACACCATGCCTTCTCTGACAATGGCCTGTGGTCAGGACATTTAAGACAAGTTAACACTTTCCTCCCTGTGTAGCTTTTGGTCATGGTCTTTATCATAGCAATTAAAAACATACCAGGACACCTTCCAAACCACTGTGTGGTAGTCACAGAGTGTAAACGATGGGAAGACACGGTATTTCAGACTGTGCAGTTGTCAGAAGCACGGAGTTATTAAAAAAATAAACAGGAACCCTCTAATCGACATCTGTCATGCCCTTGGCTCTCTGTGCCTGGTTTGGCATCTTCTGAGGGCTGGCCCTCCTTGCTAGCCCCAGCTTTCCCTGTTTCCCCTTCAGGGTCTTTTGGCTCCTTTCTTGGGGGGGACCTTTTCGGGCTTGGCCTCTGACTTTGGATATCAGGTTTATCAGACAGACTCAGATCTCTGTGGCTCATCCTTTGCCTTGGCTTTATCTTCTCCAATCTTTATTTTGGGCATGGCGGTGGGAAGTCATAGGCCCTGAATGCAGACGTGCGCTGGGGTGTGGCTTTGGTTGGTCTAGGGTTGCCCTCTCTGCCTTTTCTTCCTCATCCCTCTTATTCCTTCTCCTTCCCTTCCTCCTCCTCTTCCAACCCCACTTCTGTTCTCCTTTTTCTACAAAGTTGATAATCTTTTATCTTTTAAGATCAATTAATTAATTTGAGATAAGGTCTCATGTGTCCCTGGATGGCCTTGAACTCACTATGTAGCTGAGGATGGCTTTGAACTCATGATCCTCTTGCCTTTACCATCAGAGTGCTGGGATTACAGGCCTCTGCTACTGATTCCCAGTTTATGCCATGCTAGAGCAGAGCCAGGGTTTTGTGCATGCTGAGCAAATACCCTAGAGGAAGTACACTTCCGGCTTACAATCTTTCCTCTTTAGATGCCCCTCTTTGACCTCCTCCTGTCTCTGTTCACCTGGACATTTTCCTTCATCTTATCTATATGTGCCATCTGTCTCTCTCATCATTTTCATTTCTGAAAAGGTAGACAGTCACAACAGTTGTCAACCCGCACGTTGCTGCTGCTGCGTTTGACACAGTTGGCGTGCCCGAGAGGCCGTTTCTTCCTTTGACCTCTTATTATTCCTTAGCGGCTTGCCCGAGTCCATTTGAACAGTTACAGCAGAATGCCAGCAGCTGGGCTCTTACAAACAACAGAAGTGGGTCACTCATGGCTCTAGAGGTCAAAGTCCAAGATGAAGATTCAAGCACGCTCAGTGTCTAGCAAGGACCTGATAGGAAGCGTGGGTACTTTCTGCGGTCTCTTCTGAGAGCAGTTTTCTTCCCTAGAGTTGCCTCTGTTTTCTTCTATCCAGTTCCGATGGAAGATCTCAGCCCTCAGTGCCTTACAGTGTCATTAGTACACTGGTGATCTTGTCCAAGGCGTGTGGCTTTAAGCACACTTTGGTCTGTGTCTCCTGTTCTGCTGTACATGACCCTAAAAATCTCAATGACTTGGCACAGTATTCTTTTCTCTCTCTTGCTGTAGAATGTCCACCTTGAATCACCAAGAATATCCACTCACTGTGGTCTCTCAGGGGCTCAGGACACCCGCGCCACCATCCCCTCAGTGAGAAAATGGGACATGGTGATTTTTCAGGACATGTAGCTAATACAAGTCCCACAGCTATCCCCGTTTTCATGGAAGCAGGAAGTATGCCTTCTGCTAAGGACATGGGGCAGAGGCATTACAGCGAACTGCTCAATTAGTTACGAAAAGCTTTTCACCCAGGCTCTGGAATCTTCGCTAAACTGCAGTAGCCTTCTTCCAGATTCTTCCAACTCACTGTATCCAAAGCAAAACTGCGAACTTACTTCTCATGCTTCCCTCTGTCCAAATGGTCTGTGGCCCACTTTAATGTCATCCTTATGAGGCATCTGCTACTCAAGGCCACAGACATGGAGGCATCTCTGAGTCTTGACTGTTCTCAACCCCTATAGCTTCTCTGTGTGCAAATCCAAATGGCACCTTAATTGAACTGTGTAGGGAGTTTGCCCCTTTCTTAATCATTTATTATGACACTCTAGTCCACCAAAGCCTGTCATCTCTGGCGTGGGGGACTGTCATGCCCTGCTAACTGTTTTCCTTCACTATCTGCCTGAAGTCTTTCCATCCTACTGAGTGTGAAACTTCAGAAACAGTGTCCTTCCATGATCCTCTTGGGCTCACGGCCTGCTGATGTCTTCCTGTCTCCTTGCCAGTTGTGGTGGTTTTGTTTCTTTTGATGTGATGAAACTAACCTGACAGAAAGCAACTTACATGAGAAGGGGGGTGGGGATTGGCTTGAGCTTCCAGTTCCAGGGTACAGTCCCTCATGTGGGGCAGTCAAGGCAGGAGCTTCAAACAGCTAGACATCCACACCTACAGTCAAAAGCAAAGAGAAATGGACCCATGCACACTTGGTCCTTGGCTTGGGCTCAGCTCAGCTGCTTCCCTCTTGTACGGCTCAGGTCCCCCCTGCCTAGGAGTGACACTGCCCACAGTGAGCTGTGTTTTCCTATATAAGTGAACGAGACTCTCCCCCAGGTAATTTCTAGGCTCTGTCACATAGACAAAGCTGACGATAACACTGGTGAATCCAGAGTGCCTTCACAGGTTCTCGGACACCGCACCTTCTCCCCACTCCCCACTCCAGCACCACTTCAGTCTATATCCCCCTTTCTGTCTCCACTCTGGCTCTTCCTTTGGCATAGCGGTCACCCTCCAGCCTCAGGGTCCTCGCACAAGTGCTTCCCTGTGCCTGGAAGAATTCCTTGCCCTAGTGTTTCACAAATCTTGCTTTCTTACCCTTCTTTTCTATTTAAATGTCATTAGAGAGACAGAGATGATGCCAGCCCCCTTTTCTGCCCTTGGTCACTGTCCCTTCTCCTGCTATATTTATACTTTTCTGTCCCCTCATAGAATGTTAGCTCCAAGATTACCAAAATTGTATGGTTTCCTAGTTCTGTGTTCCCAATATCTAGAACATATTATACACTTGGCAAGTACTTGCTGGATCAATAGTTAGAAAAACCAGTGATCCAAGATACCTAGCATGGGGCAAGGGAGATGGTTCAGTAAGCAGAGTACTTGCTTTGCAAGCATTGGAACCTGAGTCTGGAAACCCAGTACCCTCTTCAAAAGATGGGTACGGTAGCTTGTACCTGAAGCCCTGCTCTGGGCAGATGGAGACAGGTAGATCCCAAGGGCATATTGGCCAGCCAGTCTAGCAAAAGTGATGATTGTCAGAACCATTAAGGGAAAAAAAAAAAAGGCTAACGAGAAAGAAAGACACCTGTCCCAACACTGTGTGCCGAGTACCACATGTGACTGTGTGTGTGTGGGAGCATACACCCACAAGTGCACACCCCCATGTACCATATAACCCAGCGTGTGTCTAATGCTTCCTACATGGCTTGCTTTGAGTTTGGAATCTCCACACTTTATGGGATGTTATCAACACCTTCAGATGAGAGGAGACATGACTCCCTGAGGTCCCACGGGGGATGGACACATGGCGAAGTGCAGACTCAGCTGCAAATCCCTCTGCCTCCTGGTCTGCTCCCATAGCCAGCAGACTCTAATGACTTTGTCCTGCCACGAGTTTGGCAAACTCTCTAGTGAGCAATCTATTAATGCGGCCTTAAATTAGATCCTACAAATCAGGAGGGATTAATAATTAAACACTCCCATAAAGAAAACTAGACAGACCTGGAAGATGATAAGCTCTAAATGGGGAGAAAATGTATTTGGGAATTGTGTTAGTTTTTAAGACTTCTATCTTGGATGTAAAACCACCCAGCTGAAAGTTGGCTATACTTAAAACACACACACACACACACACACACACACACACACACACACACACACACACAAAACCAATTCAGTGCCCTTGACAAGTTCTAAGGGGGAAAAATCATCTCTGGTCAAGAGTGTTGCTGACCAGACTCTGACCCCGAGGAAGTTGGCTCCCTGGGTCGCTACTATGTTGAGTGCTTCTGATCTAAGCTGTCCGGTGGCAGTGGCGTAACTGGAAAGTTCAGAGAGTGCTGTGTCATTCTGAGCATATCCCGTTTCCCTGGAACAAGAGCACCGCCGGCTTCATCCTCTCCAAACAGCAACATCTCTTATTCATGGGGTTCTTTCTTTGTGGGGCCATTGATTATTGATGTGTCTCACTGTTAGGTAAGGACTCCTGTCACCCTAGACAAATACTACCCAGTGTTTCAGCCTCCCTTCGGTGGCCACAGATGTCTCCGAGGCAGCTCTCTGATGCACTCAGTCAAGGCAACATGAGGATGGTTGCGTTCGAGCAACTCCTCAAAGGAAGAAAAGGGATGTTGCTGGTGACTATTGTTGGGGTGATTGGCTTGAATTTGGAAGATTGCTTGGTGGACAGGGAGACTCACAGGACCACTCTCCCAGGGGCCCTATGATGGCTAAACAATCGTTGGCTGGAGGACTCTTTGGTGAGGGAGATGCCATAAGCTGTCCAGGAGGCGTTCTGGAGATGTGACCTCCTGATGGTCACCTATGCTTCTGTGAGCCACAACAAACCTGTTTAACAAGGGAGAAGGAGACCACAGTGAAGAACAGCCTCCCGACTGTCAGCAGGCGTCCCTCAGCTCGGATAGGCCTTACTTACTGCGTTATTTCCCACTTCAGGCCTAGAATGAATTAACCAGACAACATTTTCCTATTGACTTCTTGTTATATTGTGGGAGAACTACTTCTGTGTGGTTGAAGTCATTCTCTGAGATAATAATTATCTTCAAAGCATGCTATTAATGCAAAGGCCTTTTAATAAATTTATTTAAATTTCTTGTGTTAACATAGGAGAAATTGGCCAAACTCAGCATTATTTCCAGAAACATCTGTAGAATCTTTAAGTCTGCCTCATAATTTCTTCCTTCCTTCCTTCCTTCCTTCCTTCCTTCCTTCCTTCCTTCCTTCCTTCCTTCCTTCTTTCCTTCCTTCCTTCCTTCCTTTCCTCCCTTCTTCCCTCCCTCTCTCTTTCTCCCTCTTTCTTTCTCCCTCTCCCTCTTCTTCCCCTTCCTCCTCCCCTCCCCTCCCCTCCCCTCCCCCTCCCCCTTCTCTCTTTCAGTTTCTGGGACAGGATCTGGCCATGTAACCCAAGCTGACTTCAAACTCATGATCATCCTGCTTCAGCTCCCCAGTGACTAGAGTTGTAGGTATGCACTGCCTAATTTAGCTTGTCTTTGGACATTTTCTTAAATGGGAAGTAAGGGTTGACCATGATTAAGCCAAAAACTGGCTGTGTCTAGCAGTGTGCATCCCTGACAGTTATCCCTCTGCTTGTACGGGTCCTTGCATCTCTATTTACAAGCTTGTAACATCCCTCAACACTAGCGTCCTACCCTAAAGGGGGGGGGGGACTCATTCGGTACTCGGAATTCAGCACATTAAGAAAACCCGAGAAAACTCATAAAACTACCTTGCGAGAATTATTCAGAAGAATGACCATCTGACCGACTAAAGAAGGTTCAAGGTCATGAGAAGTAGTTGGTAGTGAATTTTCTTGTCAGAACATAAAGTCCAGTACGACATTTCATTTTGGGACCCAGTGGGGTTCCTGCTGAGGGAGCAGAGCAGAAACTCAGCCCGGCTTAGTCACCATCTGTATTCCTAAGGACAGCCATGCCTTATTCTAGATTTACAATGCCTCATTCATATTTCTTGGAGCCTCTGGTGGGAATCTCAGCCTTGTAGAGACCCATGGGTTGATCCCTACCCATTTTTATTCCTACCCATTTTTATTTCTATTTCTGGTAGCTTCGAGGCTGACGTTCACAAGGTATCCTTCCCTCCTGGTCCCAGCTGAAACGCTTCATGCTGAGAGACCCCAGAGACAGTCGCTGTGCCCAAAGTGGCAGCTGGGAAAGATTAGGAAAAATCCCTGCAGATAAAGGGGGCCGGGACAGAGCAGTAGGGGAGACAGTTGGGAGATTTAAAGGACGTGGCCCCTCGGCAGCTGAGAGGATGGCAGTCGCCAGGGAGATACCGCTCAGGAGATAAGCAGCTGTAGGCTAGCTGAGGAAATGTGCCAAAGGGGATAAGAAAAGCAACTGGTATGAAAGCATGGATGATCAAGGCTCTTGAAGCGCCTGGAATCCAACGTGCATGTTGGGGAGACAGCGTAGTCTCAGTTCTTCACACTGCCCTCCTTCCTAACAGCAGCAGACGGGCTCTGAACGATCCAGGCCTTGAGCCACGCACCTTGGCTACTCTATTCTGCATTGAGAACAAACGTTACTGCCATTACCGTCAACTGCCTTCTCTAAAGGCTTTCTTTACAGCCTTTGGCATTCGGTTCCGCCTGTACCCACTTTTGTTTTTGCATTCTTGTGCACGTGTGCGAATGCACGTGAATATCTGTGTGTACATATGTGAAGACCAGGAGCCAAGCTTGAGGGTCATTGCTCAAATACTACTATCTAATGTTTTTTGTTTGTTTGTTTGTTTTGTTTTTGTTTTTGTTTTTGTTTTTGTTTTTGTTTTGAGACCCGACCTGGTCTCTCATTGGCCTCTTAGGCTAGGCAGGCCGCCATCCACCAAGCCCCAGAGATGCTTCTATCTCCCCACTGATGGGATTGCAAGCGCAGGAGACCATACTTGGCTCCTTTTCTGTGGGCTCTGAGGATTGAGTTCAGGCCCTTGTGGAACAAGTACTTTATCCGAGCTGAGCCGTTGCCCCAGGCTGACTTGTATTTATCTTTACTTTACTCTTACTAGACCCTTCTACTTTACAGACGGTTATCATCGTTAATCATAGCAACAGTATATTTTTGCCGAAATTCACAATAGGTTGAGGTCGTCACGACTGAATACTTACCACAATAAATAGTACCATCAGGAAACAGTCGTTGCCGAAGAAGCTAAGGAAAAAGAACTGTTCTGTCAATTTTTATTAAGCATTTTAATCGTGTATAGAACTTGCCTCAGGCTCTTCAAACCCAGTACCGAAGGCTCATTTATCAAGCTCTCTCTACAATTTCTGACATGGTTCACACACACACACACACACACACACACACACACACACACACACACACACACACACACACACAGAGCGAGTCGAGACGAGCCAGCAGCTGTCCTTTTCTGGGCTGTCATTCTTGGTGGTCCTGCTGCTTCCAGTTCACACGAACCTGTGTTTAAAATGAAGGCGATGCAGGGAACCTCCGTGCAGTATAATGCCCTAGCGTGTTCAGTATCTGTCCCAAGTGAACGCTCAGCAAGTGGTCGCCTGAAATCCCGATACCTCAGGTCCAGTGGAGGAACTGTGGTGAGACCAGCACCCATCTTGACATCGGTAACAGCCAGCATCTCTTTTACGGCACATGCATGTGACATAGCATGATCGTAGAAGGATCAGGGAGACCCTCAAGCCAGTGTGACAGGTCATGCTCTCAGTTTCCTGACACCCACAGTCTCCCTCTGAGTCCTCCTGGGACTTCAGACTCATCCTCTCCTTCCCAACCACTCTTTCACTCAGTGACTGCCACTGTGCTGGCAGCCACTGGTTAAACATTGTCAGCCGTCATAGATGTTGGGACAGGAGGAGTGTTTTAAAGCACTATTGATGAGGAAGGGTTGTTTTTATTTTTTTTAAAATATGGTCCCCAAATGAGAAGCAGGGACCAGAAGTACAGTTAAAGGAATAAAACCAGGCTGCAGTTGTGACTGAGGCAGATTCATCTGAGAAAAGCTGTAGGTTTCTTACTGCCCTCTGGAGTCTTCTGTCTCTATCGTCTGTGCTTCAGATCCAAGCAGGAAATTTCTCTCTGTGAAGCCAGTGGTTGCCTGACTGGGAGAGAGGGTAGAGCTGAGAGCTCTGGGGAACCACACAAGAAGCCTGTAGGGCTTGTTAGAGAGATAGGACACAGCATATGAGCTGGTGTGCACACAATATTGCTGTCAGCTACCCTGTGATAACTTCTCCTCTGTCATGGTGACAGACAACTAAAAAGGAATAAGGGTTTGCTTTGGCTTACAGTTTGGGGTATCTCAGTCTGAGCTTTGGCTCACAGTTTGGGGTATCTCAGTCTGTGGTTGATTGGCTCCATTGCTTTGAATGCCAGACATATCATGGTGTTGGGAGCAAGTGGAGGGAGAGATTGCTGACATCACAGCAACCAGGAAGTGGAAAGAATGGTACAGATAATGATGAAGGAGTGACCCACAGAGGACCTCACCTTTTGACACTAGGCACTATCTTGTCTAGTTTAGCCTCCCAATTGTGCATTAATTATGAAACAACCAGTGGTTTAGTGTATTGACTGGCTCAGCCAGAGTCCTCATGATGAAATTACTTCTTCTAAAGCCTATCGGCTGGGCAACAGTCCTACTATACACGGCCTTTGGGGGACAATGTAAAGCTAAGCCACATATTAAAATCTGGGTTCCAAGAAATCCTGATACCATAATTTTTTGAAGGCACTCACTGATGTTTTTATACTCATTTTTAAATGGAGTATTAGGACAGGTTTGCCTTCCAGTTGTTGTAAGGATTAAACACATGAGTCCCAGACATAGTAGATGGGTAGCAGCTGGAGTTCCATTCTTATAACTTGTCCATGACTTCTCCATAGGCCGTCACTGATAGGACACCACTGAGATAGTGACACAGAACGTACAAATACAGACATCAAGAGCCTGAGCTTCTCTACCACAAATGACTTATTTTATTTTTTGTACATGTGTTTTAATGAGTGTGTGTGTGTGTATGTGCGCACATGCGCACATGCAGGTACACATTTGTATACCCTGTTTCTAAAGCTTTCAGTTAAAACAAATATATTCAAGTTTTAAAAACGTCTAGCCCTTTGCAAACGTAGTTCAAGAGCTCAGTTAACTAAATATAGGATTATGATATGATCCAGAAATCCTACTTCTGGGTATATAGCCAAAGGAAATGAAGCCAGCATGTTGAAGAGACATTTGCATTCCGTGTTGACTAGAGTACAGATTCATACCAGCAAAGATCTGTAATCGACCTAGGTGTCTGTCAGCAAATGAACAGATAAAATGTTGCCCACATATATACAGGAATACGACTCGGCCTTCGAAGAGGAATTCTGACCTTTTTGACAACAGGATGATTGTAGAGGACACATACCAGAACCCAAAAGCCAGACAGAGTCAGACACATGACACTTGTTTCCTGTTCTCACTTACACGTGAACTCTAAGAAAGCTCAGTTCCTGTGAAGAGAGGGTATCACAGCCATCATTGGCTGTGTGTATATATTTGCGCATGCGCCATGGACCACAAATGGGGAGGTGGGGGGGTGGGGCGGGGCGGGGGCAGGATGATAGGGGATGGATGCAAATCCAAGAGTACAAAGCCTTTGACTGAGGGAAGAAGTCCTGGGAATCAGCCTCAGAACTTAACACTTTTTCTACTCTCAATCTCTTTTTGTTTGATAAAGCTTTACATGACCTTAGGTAAATAGGTGTATAAAGTTGGTACATGGCTCCCACATTTACTGACAATAAATCATAAAGAGGTCGATAATGAAACTATTCTTTGGTATAGAGAGAAGTTCAGCCCCTTTGAAGCATGAAAGCAAGACTTGCCCACTAATGAGATAGATGCTTGTTCCTACTTACATAGCAATTAAATCTTGGCTAATGTCCGTGCCGCAGGACATAGCATCTTCAACGCTTCCTGGGGTTGACTGGTATTCTGATTTCTGGATTGTCAATACAGAGCAAACATGGCAGAAGTGTATTTAAGGTTATTTCAGAAATTGTTGGAAATCCGGTCCTGATTCCAGACCAAAATTCACTTAATTTTAATGAAATCCAAGCCAGCTATTTTCAAGCAGTGTGTGTGTGTGTGTGTGTGTGTGTGTGTGTGTGTGTTCATATGTGTAGACGCAGGTTTCTGTAGACCATCATGAATGTGTGGAGTTCAGAAGAAAGTCTTGGGGGTTAGGGATTTAGCTCGGTGGTAGAGCGCTTGCCAAGCAAGCGCAAGGCCCTGGGTTCGGTCCCCAGCTCCGAAAAAAAAAAAAAAAAACAAAAAACAAAAAACAGAAAGTCTTGGGTATTTGTCATTACTAGGTGGAAGATAGGGTCTTTTTGTTGTCATATTGCATTCTCTCTCTCTCTCTCTCTCTCCTTATTTTTCTTCCTTCTTTCCTTCCTTCATTTATCCCACCCTCCCTCCCTCCCTCCCTCCCTCCCTCCCTCCCGAGACAGTGTCTCTCCATGTAACTCTGATAGGCCTGGAGCTCACCATGTAGCCCAGTCTGCCTCAGACTCACAGAGCGTCTCCTGCCTCTGCCTCCTGACTACTTTAATTAAAGGTAAGCATCACCAGGACCTGCTTTCACATACAAAGTTCGAAGGTCAAACCTTCAAGCCCAAGTTCAATGCAGAGATGCACTAATTTTGCACTTGCGTGTAAGTAGTTGAAAGAGGAAAACCTTGAGAGGCCTTGTTCCTCACAATCAAGCCTTTATGTTCCTATAAGAGCGGAAAGGTTTGAGTGTGCAGTGTGTGCACTGGCATACACAGTCTGCGGCTGAGGGGTTCCAGCAGTGTTTGCTGGAAGTATGTTCTTGGCATGGGCAGTGAAGCAAGCGAACCAAGACCAGGGTGATGCCATGTAATTCAACATGGGGCGCTCTGCCAGGGACACCTCAGGTCCATTTTGCATTTGAGTTTGGACTAAGTTTCCAGAGTAGGGTGTTTAGAAGCCTTTTACTTTGACAGTTTTTTTTTTCCTTCAAACCCTCAAGCTTAAAATAAGCCAGAAGTGGTGGCTCAATTGTACTTGCCGTGCTGAGGACATGGAGAGGAATGAATGGCAGGCATTTCATTGGTGAGTTCCAGGCCAGTGAGAGATTCTGACTCAAAAGAGAATAGTAAGAAAACAAAAGAGAAGAAAGGGAAGGGAGGGGAGGGGAAGGGAAGGAGAAGGGGAGGGAGGGGAGGGGAAGGAGAAAGGGAAGATCGAGGGAAGGGGGAACGGAAGGGGAAGGAAAGGGAAAGGGGGGGGGGAGGGGGGGGAGGGGAGGGGTAAGGAAGGGGAAGGGGGAAGGGGAGGGGAGGGGAGAGGAAGGGGAGGTATTGCCTTAGGGACAACACATGAGATTGTCCTCTGGTCTCCACACAGGCATGCACACAGCCGTGTATACATTTGTTTCCACACGCTACACGCTAACAAGTTAAAAAAAAAAACAACAAATTTAAAATAGCCACTTTCTTTCTTAATTAAACCCCAGAAAGAAGCCATGCATCTAGTTGCTATGCCCTAGCGATGCCATGAGCTGCCTTTAGATCAAGGACCTTGGCCCCTTGGGGAATGACCCTCTCTGTTCCTTACTCAGCACCTCAGTGGACCCCTCAGTTCAACCTACACCACACACTTCGCTTCAGCCCCCTTCGCCTAGTTTTAGCAGATGCATCTGATCGCAGTTACCTCTGTTTTCATCATTTTACTTTATCGTTAAAGACTGGGTCTCTCGTATCCCAGACTGGCCTAGAACTTGCTCTGTCATCAAGGATGACCTGCATTTCAGACCCTACCCCCTCCACGTTGGCACACTTGTCATTTCTGGCTTACTCTGTGCTAGGGATTAAACCCAGGACCCCCTATCTACTAGGTAGGGAAGCTCTCTACCCACTGAGCTGCACCGCCAGTCTCCTTCCTTTTCTTTGCATCTTCTCCTCTAATTGCAAATAACTTAGGGTGGAGTGACGGCTCAGCACCTCCGAGTTCTGCTTACCCTGTGCAGAGACCTAGGTCCAATTCCCAGGGCCTACACAGTGTATCACTATCATTAGTAATTCTAGTGCCAGGGGGACCTGACAACCTCTTCTGACTTCCTTGGGCATCAGGCATGTATGTTGTGTGTATACATCACGTGGGCAAACATTCACACTCATAAAATATATATATATATATATATATATATATATATATATATATATATATATATATATCCCAAGATTCTCCAAGCAGCATCCTGTGTCTCTTCTGCCTTTTGTCTTCTAGGAGGCAAGTGACAGGAGAGGTGAGAGTTCGATAGATGTCCTCTTTGAGGATGCTGTTGGGTAAGAGGGGCCAAAGTCTGTGCAAGAGGACAGACAGAGTGAACTTATATCAAACCCTATCATTTTTCTTAATTAAAACAGCCAAGTCTATATAGGCATGGTCTCGTTTCTTTCTTCTTATGATTTACAACTGAGACTTTGAAGAAACCCTGACATTTGGGGCCTGGTGAGATGGCACACAGGAGTTTGCCATGCATTCAATCCCTGAATCCCATAGAGGGTGGAAGGAAAGAGCTGATTTCACAGAGCTGCCTTCTGATCTTCATATATAAACCATGGCCCAGGAGCCCACACACACACACGCACACACGCACGCACACTCACACACGCACACACGTGTGCACACACACACACACACACACAGAGACACAGACATACACACACACTCACACATACATGCACATACACATGCACAGATGCATACTGATAATATTAATAACTGATTATTATACTTACTAAACTTGAAAATTTCAATAGATCTGTGGGAAAAGCTCAGTATCCACAAGAATCAGGAAAATGCAAATCAGAGTCACAGGGACAAGTCATCTCAGTTAAGGACACTGTCACCATGAGAGAGGGGGTGGGGGGAGGAAGAGGACGAGGAAACTAGGAATATATTTGAATGATAGAGTGCTTGCCCATCATGAAGACCCTAAGTTCAATCCCCAGCACCGAATGAATAAGTAAATAAAATATTGGGTAGAGAAAAAAGGAGAACTCTTATGTACTGTAGTTGTGGGGATGTGAATTACCCTGGTCACGATGGTACGCAGGATGGAGTGAGAACTACTGAATGACCCAGTCAAACCATTACTTCATTTGCCAAAGGAAACTGGATGCCAGTCGTACCGTAGAGACGTCAGCATTTCCGATAACAGCGCTGTGCGAAAACAGATGCGGAATCACTTCGAGTCAAGTTCAGTCATGATATACAGACATATATATGAACGTAGTGCCTATAAGCGTTTATGTGGATACTGTCAGTCTTACAAGTGTGTGAAACCCTGTCATTCACAACAACCAGGAGGATGCTAAGTGAAGTAAGCCAGGCAGAACGGGGCAAATAAAACATGGTGTCATGCACATGGGGGGATTTAGATTGATGTTATATTAACAGAGGGGAGAAGAGTGGCTCTGGAAGGTTCTGCTGAGTGGCTGGTGGTTAGGCTAGGGAGAGGTTGGACAATAGATACAAAGTTATATTTGCACAGGGAGAATGAATTCTAGTGTCCTATTCCACAGTGGGGTGGTCAAAGTTAATAACTGTATATTTCAAGGTAGCCTAAGCTATTCGGTGATGGACATCCAAAATAGCCCGAGAGAACTTCAAATATTTTCACCTCGGCAAATGGTGATTATTTTGAGATTATAGATATGTTCATTACCTTGATCCGATTATAACACTATAGACTCATGTGACAAAACGTCCTGTTTATCCCATAAATATGTACAATTATTATGCCAATTAAAAATAGCAGGCCTTTAAAAAGAGCTTGTCGTGCAAGTGATTGCACAAAAATCACTATTGAACTAAAAACCCCACTCAGAACCAACACCCAAAATGAATCCCTTTTATACAAAGTGTTCAAGCAGAAACAAAGTTAGAATCTCCATGGAAACAGCCTGGAACTCTTGAAGGAGAAGCGAGGACAAAAGCGAGCATGAAAGCCCATTTATTTATTTATTTTTTTGTTCCTCTTCACCTCTGCCCCTTCCAAGCTTTGGGTTGTCATCTTAATGAGCGTTTTTTTTTTTTTTTTAAGACTCCAAAGGAATTAAGAAGAACAACATTTGACAGGAGCGAGGACTAAATATAGAGCCTCTGTGAGAGAAATGTATTCTGTAATCTTTGCATCTACTCCTCCTTCCCCTGTCTGGTAAATGTGTTCTCTCTCTCTCTCTCTCTCCTCTCTCTCTTCCCTCTCCCCTCTCCCTCTTCCCCTCTCCCCCCCCTCTCCCCTCCCTTCCCCATTCCCATCCTCCTCCCTTCCCTATCCCCATCCCCTCCCTCTCCCCTGTCCCCTTCCCCTCCCCTCCCCCTCCCCCTCCCTCTCTGTTACCTTTGTAATGTTGTTACTGTACAATTTGCTTATTGGATTTTTTGGTTATTGTTAGATTGGGGACTAAATGAACATAACACCATGGAACGCAATTTTGTCTTCCTCAGAAGGGTTTGTGTAGTAAGACATATGAAGCCAGTTACCAAATTAATATTGTCATATCGCCTCGTTAGGGCCAGAGATGAGGCTCAGTGGGCCGAGGAGTGCTTGCCTAACAGGCACAAAGCCCCGACTAGCATTTCCAGTATCACAAAGAAACAGATATGGTGGTGCACACCTGCAACGCAACATTCAGGAGGTGGAGACAGGGGGACCGGCAGTTAGTGATCATCGTTGGCTAGGTGAGTTCATGACTAGGTTGAGCTACATGAAGCCCTGTCTCAAAACCACAACAGAAAGCACAAGATAGTGACAGCAATGAAAGACCCTCAAACTATACTGTCTCCATCCAATTTCCCCTTGCCCAATACTTCGAAGTTTCCAAAATGCTTTCTTATCAGTTAGCCTGCCATCTTTCCCCTTGCCAATACCACAATACTCCAGACTTGGTATGTTATAAAGAAATGAGGTTTGTTTGGCCTCATGGTTCTGGTCTGACATGAAGGCAGTCCATATTGTGATGGCTTCCTTGCTAGCAGCCTTGAGGCACTGCAGAGCATCAGGTCAGAGAAAGAGAGTCTGCAAAAGACTTAAGCAAAACGGATTTTAGAGCAGACCACATTGCGATAAGTCATTAACCATCCACACATCCGTGCGTGGATAATTCTGTTAGTGAACACAGAACCTCATTCTCTTGAGGATCACACCCGGACTCACCTCTTAACATCTCACAGTGAGAATTAAATCTCAACATGAGTTGCAGAATAGACAAGCCTTCGTCATCTAATGTTCTCACATCACGAGAAGCAGGATGACTATGGTGGGTGTCACCGACTCGTGTCACCAGTGTATCGACCCACTGGTAGGCAGCTACACCAGGACTCACTCCACATCGTGGATCTGACTCACTGTCCTCTCGAACACCAGTGGCCTTCCAGGTGAATGCAGACATTACATCATGGTATCTCTTTCCTTTGATTAGAGTTTAATTTTTCATTCTTTTTAGAAATCTATGCATCTATGCATAAGTATCACCACCCCCCTCATTATTACACAACAGGGGACATTCTAAGGAAATATGCAGCCTACCTAAAACAGGTGGATTTTTGGCTTTCCTGAGTCTGGCTACTTTTAATAAGCTTTCCCTGGAACTGTCTGACCCATTTTTAATCATAAATCAAATATTACTTCAAGTTCAGAAGTAGATGACTTGTTGAGGACCAAAGTGACCTCTCATAAGTCTGAAAAATTAAAGTGTTCACTAGTGGCTCAGGAACAGTTCTACTGGTTGTTGACAATACCTCGGGGTTCGTTTCCGCCTCCCATGGGGGAGACACTGCTGTCTCCATTTTCAGTTGGAGTTTGAACCTTGCTGACGGCTTTAAACTGAAGGATGGCTATAAAGGGTGGTGTACCGTTGATATACCTTGTTGTCCCTTCTACTAGAAACTGATGGAGTTCAAACTATCCATAGTAAGAGGAAAACCACATATACTCTTTAAGATCATCAGTAGACAGTCACCCCCTCGACATTTTGATATGTATTGTTTTCTAATGGATACCTTATTAGATATTACTGCATTGTTGTTGAAAAATAAGACATAGGAACTTTCTGTTTGGGCAGTCATCACTACAGTGCGTTGAAGCATTGTCCCTATGAATTTACTCCCTTACTGTCTTTGGCTTTGTATTGAGGGACTACTACAGGACACTTGACTATTACAGGCTGGCATTTCTGTTCCAATAGACTATATGAGAAGCCTGAAAATGTCACCGACAAAAGGGGGTTACTCAATGTAATTTGGGACCTGGTGGTATAGACCTCTAGAGAGGCTAAGGTGGGGAGATCTCAAGTTAAAACTATTCCAGAGGGTGAGTTCAAGGCTAGCCAGGGCTTTTTAGTGAGGTCTTGTCTGGGAAATTAAAAGTTAGGCCTAGGAATGGACCTCTGTTGGATTCAGCCCCTAGAACCACATATATCAACTGTGGTAGTGCACACCTGTCATCCCAACACCCAGGAGTCAAAGACAGGCGATCAGAAGCCATCATTTTGTTAATTTTGAGGTCAGCCCTGGTATACAAGAGATCCTATCAGAGGTCAAAAAGGAGGATGGGAGTGTTGTTCAGTGGTAGAGCCCTTGCCTAGGCAAAGTGGCGTCCCAGGTTCAACTTTAGCATCACAAAGAAATAATCAAGAGTGTTTGGCTCTATTGGCATTTCTAGGAAATACTGAGGCTAGCTCCAGACGTGTTCCCCCCCTCCCCCATCCCAGCAGCACTGTCTTGACCTAGGCTATGGTTGCTTACAACCAACTCTTCAGGATTCAGTTTAGAGTGATGGTCTGTTTGCTTACACATAAGGCAGGTCTTTTGTGAGATTTACTCTAAAGGTCAAAGTACATCCTCTGAGAGATTTTTATGTCCACAGAAAAAGTTTTCCATTGAGGAATGGTTAATCATAGTAGTTCAAAAGAAAAAGGGTTGGGGACTGGGAATGTAGCTCAGACGGTACGGTGCTCACCCCATGTTTGGGAAGCCCTAGGCTTGGGGTGCTGCACGCCGGTACTGCCAGCACTCAGCGGGTGTGAGGATCAACATTCAAGGGTATCCTTAGCTACACGGTGAGTTCAGTCAGCCCCCCTCAAAAGGAGAAAACCAATTTAAGACAGAACCAATTAGAAATAACCAATGCAACAGCAGTTTTTAAAAATTATATTTAATACAAGTGAATAGATGAGAAGATCCGAAACATTATAAAGCGAGATACACAACAAATAAATAGTTTGCACAGGAGAGCCGCGTCTCCATTGCATACCACTGTCTGGTATGGGAATACTTAAATCCAGTGACAATGGAGAGTCCATAAAAATGCTAACCTGTTGTCCCTTGTATGAAGTTCTTCAAGTATAAAAGTCCAATACAGTGTAAAATAGTATTCAATTTAGTTTAAGAGTAAAAATTGCAAGTATCACACTTTCAGAAGGAAAAAATATAAAGCCGTCTCTTAAAACTACATACACTACACAAGGAAAGTGGGAACGTCTGTTCCCGGCAGATGAGATCTGCAGGGGGAAAACATTCGAGGAAGCACAGAACCGGCGACGTAGCTTGTTAAAAAAAGAAAAAAAAGAAAAAAAGAAAAGAAAAAGAAAAACAAAACAAAAAAACAACTCAAGACTAAACTAAACTCAAATGCGTTCAGGTAAGAGTACCCACCTGAACAGTGCACATAAGATTTTAAATAAATCCAAAGCCAACATCTTTAGTTGAATAGGTTAATATTTAATATGCTACATCTAGACCTACTGAATAACTTATGCCATGAGATGAATACATAATTTTACAGTGTCACTTCTAAAGTTCCTTCCTTTAGAGTGCAGCATAGTAAAACTTAAAAAATAAATATCTTAAATAGGATTATTATTAAGGCACATTATAAAGTACAAGACCATCAACCGTCGAAGAACTGTAATGTCAAGAACCTTGCTGTCTTAGGTACTGTAAGTCACTAATAAATAGTTTTAAATAGGACTCTGAAATAGATACGAAAAAGTGTAAAATTATTTTAAAAGGGGGAAGGGGGCGGGGCGGGAAGAAAACAAAGGTCCTTCAGACAGTCCCGAAGGGGTGAGCATCTGCAAACTCCGCCTGCCTTTACCCATAATCCTCTAGTCTAGATAATAAATAGAAAGACAAGTGGTGTGGTGATAGCCCGACTGGCAGATGAGATCATCCCCGAGTGACAGGGGACGGGGAGGGGAATTATAATGTCACAAGCTCCTCCCACGAGTACAAGTGATGGACTCTTCCTGCGAACGGTGTGTGCTATCGATTGTCTGAGCGGCTGGTGCAGTATCAATGGCTCCACAACCCCACTCGTCCACAGGGACAGATGAGAAAATAGCTTTGGTACCTGTCCGCCACCATACCCGCCATCACGCCCCTAAACTGATTGTTCGATGCCCATTTTTGAGGTAGCGCAAACACTACCTCCCATCTCGACAGAGTTCTGCAGGCCGCAGTCACCACTGCAAAGGAAGGACAACCAGTGCTTTCCGCTGTGGTGTTTCTTTCTTCAAAAAATCTACTTTTACACGTAATTCAAGCTACATATTGCGCACTCCGTATTCCCTGGTTCAGCTAGATTCACGTAGCGTTTTCTAACTTGGAAAAGGCAGTTTGCTTCCCTGATACTATAAAAAAGAGCAAAAAAATAAAAATCCCCATACAAAAGTGAAGTCCCATGGGTACCCCTGCCATCGTGTCCTAGTGGCTATTCTGTGTAACTCAGGCTCTTTGGGATTGACTTCAAAAACTGTTTCTCGCCCTCCGGTTCCTCCCCTTTCCATCTGCAGCAGTACCGAGAAAAGGAACACCTCTACCTCACACTACCTTTGCCTTGTCCCTTCAAAGCCATCAGGTGAACGTTAACTCTCTCATCAGCTACTAAAAACTGGGAAACTGGGAGGGAAAGAGAAACCCCTTTGACTTGGATCAGACGGCTGGTCTACTGCATTCGGTCTGTCTGCAGCTGTTGAGGCTGATACTGGCCGAAGGCTGCTGCGGCTGCAGCGGCCGCAGCCGCAGCAGCAGCCGTTCCGGGCGCAGCAGCGGTGATGGGCTGCTGGACGGCATAGCTGTAGCCCCCAGTGGTCACATAGCCCGTGGCAGCTGGAGATGCTGCATATGGGTACTGGTCATAGGCAGCAGCCGCCGCGGCTGCAGCCGCCGCCGCCGAGTACTGTGCGTAGGCGGCTCCAGTGTAATCTATGTACGGCGTGGTGGAAGCCGCAGCTGCCGTGGGCTGGACGTGGGGAATGACCACTCCAGGCTGCACAAAAGCCTGCGGGTAGACGTAGTGGGCGGGGATCCTGTTAAGAAATGGGAAACAAAGTCAGGCGACGGTCCTCTCCTGTGGAACTCTTTTGCTCGAGAGATGGAGACAAACTTAAATTTAGTGGTTGCTATCAACATAGGGTTGCCATAATATGTACTCTTCGGTGGTCCGGTGGATCGCTCCCTTGAGAGGAATTCATCAACGGGCAATGGAATGACATTCTCCCCGGTAAGAATTTTTCACTGTGACTTCGAAATCATGCACAAGCATGCACGCCACGTTTGGAAAATGAATCGCCATTAGCCAGGGCTGTGCTTGTTAGACAGGCTTGGTAAAGTTCATCTAAGAAAGGTGATGTCTAGCGAATAGACAACTCCACACCGTGAACACCGGACTTGGAAGGTTGTCGGAGACCACACGGCACTGTGGGGGCGGTGGCCTGGCCGTTAAAGGGAGAGTGGACTCTAGTATTCTCTATCATGGCAACCCTATTTGAAATCGCTAGGCAGACTCGGCACACATTAATTTCTCTGCAACCTCAGTCACCCTGATTAAAAAAAAATCATAATTATGAAAGAAGCAGGCGACAAAATTAAATTAAATTAAAAAACAAAAACAACAAAAAAACCCCAAAAAAACCTCAAACCAGGAGTTTCAAGATTCACAAGTGTGGTAAGCACAGCAGACACACTCCTCACACGACAGTAGTGCAGCTCACTCGCTTCACAAAAGGCTGTTGTGGGAAGCTACCAAAATGCTATTAACAGTCCCGGCAGAGGCTCTCAAAGAGGTGTGCAGCACACTTCCAATCTCTTTGATTTTTCCCCCCCCAAAATCAGGACAGAGCAGTCAATCAAACCTGTTTGACTATCGGGCAGCCAGCTTGTCTCTACTCAAGGCAGACAGAAAGGAGTTGGGGGTTGATGAGCTCGGTGTAAAAGCTACGGACAGGAAAAACACAACCGAATGTCTAGGAACTTAACAGAGACTCAAAAGACGGTGCTCTGTACGCTCACTAACTCTCACATTAGCCTGTGTCAGAAGAAATCGATTTATTAACCTATCTGTTTTCGATCTGCCCAGACGGTTAATGGTTTGTACAGTTGTGTTGTATGGTTATGGGTCACCCTGAGAAGAACCAAGAACATGTAACAAAATCAAGTATCATTTGAAGTGCTGCACTGACAGCTCACATACAGGCCAGACCCGAGGCCTTTCTTAAAAGTTGGTTAAAAAAAAAAAATCACAAGAGGTTCGTTTACGAACGAAGAGGGGCAACCACAGCTGCCCCTCTTGCAGCCCCTTACCGCCCATTTTCAAAGCCCTACCTCGGATATCTGACTTATTTTCGTCTTTCTTTAAACGGATTTCCCTCTCAACCCCCTATCTTTTCTAAAAATAGAACACAGGCATGCTATCTCGCTGTCAACAAGACCAACTTATTAGCAGCACAAGCACAGATAACCATCTTCAAATTTTAAAGAACACAAAACATCACGTTCAGGCTCTTCAAAAACACAAGATCGATTTCTTTCTTTTTTCCCTTTTTGGTCTCTAGAATTCTATGGAATCACTCGTTAAGAACATCTATGGAAAAGATGACTTTATCGGAGAGGGTGGTGAACTCTGTCTTCCCTGAGATAAAAATACATTTGATTTTACTAGAATTGTAGCTCTTTCCCAGTGCCAGCAGAAACCCTGTCACCAAGTGTTTCTGAGGACACTTAAGAGATGTTCTTAACTGTATGTCAGAAACCAGGCGCCGTGCGTGGTCATGCACACATTCAGAGCTCTGTGGCACATCAGGTGACTGGCTCACCCTTGGTGACAGGTGTGGCTGTGGAAAGCACTGTCCCTAGAGCCGATGGGTCCACAATGTGCAGACGCAGCTAAGAGAGCCTCCTCTCCTGCCAGTTTACATGTGGTGACGGACAGCAGAGGCTGCAGCTGGGCTATTTTTGATCCTGTCATGCGACAAGGGTTTCCAGCGGATAAAATGTCTTTATAAGGCCAAAGTGAAACATCTATCAGTTCCAAAGGCAGCCAGTCTGAACCTCACTGATACAGAGACATTAACCCTCTGTGCCTCCAATGTTCTGAGGACAGCCTGTTGGTTGATAGGTTTGCATTTTCAAATAATGGAGTAGCTCAAAGGAGCCACCTCACCCCCCACCCCCCCAAAACAAAAAGGTCAAGATAAAGAGAGAGATGTAGGGATGTTTTAAAGCAGAGAAGTACTGCTTCAAGAGTTACTGTCCCTGTATTTATATGAATGACTACTTCTGGTTGGGCAAAGCCACTCGATGAGAACGTAATTTGTTTTTCTGGAAGATCAGACTCCTACTCGAAGGCTGGCAAGGGTGAGGAAGATGTCTGAAAGGCAAAGGAAGACCTGGGGCCTTTAAAAGATCATAGAGAAAGGGAGCCCACGGGACCCTAGAGAGTCATGTCCCAGAGGACCCTGGAGAGACTCCCATGTCTCAGTTCAGGGAGAAGGCAGCAGAGCAGAGTGGTGTCTTGGGAGTTCTTTCAGTCGTCTAATAAACTGAGTAAGGCAGTCTTGGAATGCCCCTCCTACTAGAATTCGACCAACCTCCGGCCCTTTAGTTCACTACAGAATTTACACCAAGCAGCTACAAAGCTCAAGAACCAAGTGAACACCCCAGGTGAGTAAAGAAAACTGACTACATTTTCCTCCTACTTCCATTCCTTAAGGTCTCCCTAACATCTCTCTTGATTTCCTTCCTTCCTTCCTTCCTTCCTTCCTTCCTTCCTTCCTTCCTTTCTTCCTTCCTTCCCCCCTCCCTCCCTCCTCCCCTTCCTCCCTTTCCTTTGACAAGGTCTCTTTAGGTAGCCCAAGCTAACTTCAAATTTATGGTCATCCTGCCTCAGCCTCCAGAGTTCTGGTTTCCCATCGTGTGCCACCAGGCCAGGCTAGGCTCTATGACTTTCAAAGCAATAACATAATAAATTAGCCCTTCCAGTCTATTTCCCAGACTCTTGACTAACTCTGTACTTCATCCAGTTGCCCGTAAGAGTGATCCCTAATACCACACAAACCATTTTTGGGCCTTTTGTTGCTACTATCTCCAAAATACCATATATATATAGATATGTAAATAAATATACATGTAAATATGTAGATATTTAAACTGTTTTTAGACCCCGGTCAGCAAGCCATCTTACTATTTCCTGGACGTGCCACCCATCACCAGATCTCACTTTAGCACATGCCATCTCTGCGTCACTCAAGATATTAACCCTCCCCCAGTCTCTACCTCCCCTATCCATCTACCCTAGATCTAGCCCTTGGTGTGCTTGAACTTTTGGAACTCTACTCTTTATCTCATGGTGTTCCTATGTGAATGAGATTGGAGTTTTCCAGCCCAGAGTTGCTGGAAAGTTCTCCATGGGAGGAATCTCCAGTGGACAGTACGGTAGATGCTTTAATAACACAGTTCCCCGTTTTCACCCTCCTTCCAAGATCTAACTCATCTTCTTCATGGAGGCTTCCTTGAGACCCGCTCATCTGCTGTCTCTCTCCTTTTGTCTGATGCCCTTCCCAGCACTGATTATTTTATTGGTAGGTGATGGGACGGTGACATTATGCCTTTTCTGGCCTTCGCTTAACATCCAGGAATGGACACAGCTTCCAAGGTGAGGCAGACTGTGACTCTGAACTTGGACTCACATTCTAACACACCCGGAGGTTTTGGGATCAGCGGGAGGCTCACTAACCTGTCTGCACTTGTCTTGTTTATTTTCAAGAAAGGGCCTTAACAGCGTCTCTTTCAAATGCTCATCGTAAGAATTAAATGGCAGAATTCACGTAGCGTGCTCTTACCAGGTCTGCGCGAGTAGTACACCAGCTCACCTATGGCAGACAGCTAGATACTGAAATGAGGGCTCAGTCAAGGCTTAAGTGTATGGTTAACTTCGTGTAAACCAACCCTGAATCTGTACTGGACAAAGCTGCAGTATCTCCTTTCCAGAGCTGTGACGAGAAAATACTTCTTTCAAACAGAGAGGCCCACAAGTACATCCATATCTGCCCTCTGCTAACTCAGAAGTCCTTTCAACTAATGTGTTTGTCTCTAAAGACCTTAGGTAACCCAGGGGCCATTTAAGGACTGCGGAAAACGAAGAGTCCCCTCACTAGCCTTTCAAACAAGGACAGTGTTAAAAACTCTCAAGCTTGCTTCCAGGCAAGTCTAAAATAAGAACATATGGCAGTCAGAGAGAGTTTAGGGTGACCAGGTGTGATTTGTTGGTTACAGACTTGGAATCAGGGCAGTGCTAAGAACCACTCAAGAAAGAAAAGAGAAACCTTACTTGGTCTACCTGGAATGCTATCTGTTTCGAATCTCAAGTTCAATTTGAGTCTCAAGTTCAAACAATTTATGCACGCAGTAACAATCACCATTCATCATGAAGACAGTTAATATCAGAAGAGAGGAACAAAAGGTTATTATCCAAACACACTTGGTTTAAAATTCCCGTGCAATACACATTGCCTGGCGGTTCTCTCTTCTTTGTGTTACTTTCTTGCTATCAAGGATCCAGAGGGACTGCCACAGCCAGGCCAGATATATCCGGCTAGCATGAGTGCACTGTAGTTTGTCTGCACACTGAACCTCTCTGCTTGTTCATCCCAGCACACACCTTTCAGATAGACCCAGTGCCCTCATCTACTTCAAATCTACTCTCCTCCTCATAGGCTTGTCCCATTCTCCCAATCTATGTTTTTTTGGGGGGATTCTGAATTCCTCTTAAACTGGAACCGATGCCAAGTGACTTCTCAATGAGTGATTCTTGGCTGCCCTGCCACCTTTTTGCTCCCCTTCAAATGAATATACAGATTCTTTTTACAAAGTAACGGGCACATAAGAACAGTGGTTAATTGATGTGGTTTTACACTCATCACTGATGCCCGGGAGGTCAGGACTAAGCCCACAATTACACCATCAGATGTACGTTTTCTTCCATAGTCTCAAGTTGGCTGATAGTCCACACTGGTGAAGTAACGGTGGAGGGAAAGGAGAGGGAGGGGAAGAGGGAAGAAGAGAAAGGAGAGATGGAGGGAATGTGACTCAATCAACTCATTGCTTGTCCTTGTCCAAGTTGGCTTGGAAGGGGCTCTGATACATAGGTGTACTTAACTGTAGCTTTTTCAAAAGCTGCAGATGTCTCTAAGAAATGAGTTACTGATAGATCAAAATAACAAGAAGGTAATAAGAAAATGTCTGTAGGAATAGGGCTTGCTTTTTTTTTTTTTTTTTTTTGTTAGCCTATATGAGGAGACGCTTATGGTAGGTATGTATCTGTGAAGATAGAGTCTAGCCTTCTAGGTGACACACGGAGCTCTTTAGGAATTAAGCTGGGATGGCCATAAAATTCTTTAACGAGCTTGGATATTCAGAAAAGAATTAAGAGTTACAACAATATTGATCAGATAGAAGATGGAGGACACAGACTCTAATGTCCGGGATAAACTGATGCTGGCCTTCCTCCTGGGTCATGCTTAATGTAATGGCACTGGGGACTTAAGGGGCTGGTAATAACAGGACCCAAAGGAAACATGAATGTGGGCAGGTTGTCCACCTGTTAGGTCCAAAGGTGGGAGTTAGTACTGTGCTGCTCAAAACAGAAACCAGACAAAATTAAGAGGGTGGGGAAGCCCAAACTGGTGAGTGTTAATACAATCTGAATAGAGCTCGTGAAACTTTATCAGAAGACCTGGCGGTAGACATAACGTTGCGAAAAGCCCCTTCCCGGAAAACAGAGACTTACAACATGCAAACAGTGAGTCCGTATTCTTACGGAGAGAAATCACACGATTTAGCACTCACTACAAAAAAAAAATGTTAAATGGAAGTCACAGGCTAATAGCTTAAAAGCAGGAGAGAGGAGGGAAAAATGCCCTTTGCTCCCCATGGCAAAGTCAAAAGGTCAACACTGCTCACCACCACCACCAAACTCAAACGGCAAAGAGCCCCTTCCCCAAGAAAAAGAAAACACTCACTACAGCTCTGTTCAATTAAGTCAAAGCACACAGTTTAGCTATCAACACCACTTCATGACTGTAATAAATAAAAGTAAAGCACACGGAAGGGCTACGGACTAGAGTGAAAGATAAAAGACAGCACCACCAACATCCATGCATGGTTAATCACCATCTGAGCTTGTGTGTCTGAGTCTACTGGTTACAGAGTTTAACTCCAAACAGAACTAGTCCACCTTGCATCACCGCATCCTTCTGATCAGTTAGCTTAACTGTATAGGAGCCCTGTCAGGTTAGAAAGAGATAAATCACATTGAGTCAAGCTGACAGCAGGAATGGCGACGGGACACGTTGTCTTGTGCACAAGTCATACCTGGTAGTTTTGGATTTGGTTTTTTTTTTTGTTTTGTTTTGTTTTGTTTAATCCTAAGCCCAACATTTGGCTGGTTTGGAGACTGCATATTTGGTCATATAAACTTGACTCATCTAAAAATACTTATAGTATCATTATTAAAAAAAAATACATGAGCATATATAAATATGCAAAACCCCGGAACTTCTGTGACATATCGACCTCGTCTGTTTATAACAAAGAGGCAGGGAAACAAATGGTGACCGTGTTATAACTTTGGAGGGCTTGGTGAATTGACTTACCCAAAAGGTCTCTGGATAAGGGCCGGGTGAAGTTGTTGAACGCCAAAGGCAAAACCTAGCAATAAAACACACCACAATTCCCATTTGTGCACAGGTAGGGACTTCTTATTATTCCTACAAAGGAACTACCATCACAATTTGTGGTTTAAAAAGAACCACTCCTATGAAATGGTTCTTTATGTATGAAAAATAGATATGTTTTATAAACGTCATCATTCATCCTAAATAAACATTTGACCAAACTAAGATTGGAAAACTTAAAAAAAAATTCTGCAAAGTTTACTTAACAGACATAAAAAAGATTTGAAAATATTTAGAGAGAGACCCAAGAACAACAATGAAGTTAAATTCACAAATATTCCTACAGTTCCAACTCACCCACAAAAAAAAAAAAAAAAAAAAAAAAAAAAAGGAAAAGAAGAAATTTGGAACATTTCCATGCCTTGAAAAGTACATTTTTCATTTTACGGTTTTATAGTATTAAAATTCTATAAAAACGAAATTCCCTATCGCTCTTTTAAGAACAGTACACGTATTATTCTTATAGTTTTCTAGAGAAGATATTTTAGAAAGACAGAGTTTTGAATGTTCATGGGTATTTCTCCATGAAGTCCCTTTCTGACAACCGATCTCCTGAAGAGAAATGTCAAGCTCTCTCTAAACTTCCGCCAGAAAGGCTTTGTAAAGCACACGAGATTTAGTCAAGTTGCTTGCCTAGAGAATCGAGTCATTTGCTCAATCCCCGAGTGAATTATTTTCAGTAAATGTGAAGAACACTCCCAAATAATACAACAGACTTCCTCATAGACAAAGCCATATCCCATTGTAAACTAACAGCCATGGAGATCTTAGCAAATTACTTCTCATCCCCAGGTAGAAGTCACTAAAGACGAAGAAGAACACCGAAATGTAAGATGAGAAGGCGGAGTCTTCCAATGTGTATTTGATCGCTGGAACTCTGTGATTTTATGTGAAAATATGTGCCATGCTTCTCTCAGGTCAGGGTTCAGACCACTCATGCTCTGAGCACAGCGTCCCTGGCCTGGCTCGCACTGGCTGGAGATGACAAAGCCCAACCACATAGTGTACCTTTTCAGCCACAAGTGGCTAGTGAAAACTGGATAGCTTGAGCGCAGTCAGAAATACCTTTCACTATATAGGAAACACACGGATTAACTTTTGAGGGCAGGCTCTCTGGACCCTGAGATCTATTTTAGTAGACACATCTCAAGTACCCAGAGGCATACTTACTATGCTCATGCATATTTAATGCCGCGGTGGAATAACCAGGCAAGGCTCAAGTTTTACCAAACCCAACCGTGGGGCTCGCAGGAAGCTGGTGTTTCTGGGCTGGGGGGGTGGTGGGATCTGGCGGCCAATGGGTAAAGAGTTGGCAGGGGGGAGGGGAGGAGGGCGTTGCTCACCTGGCTGCATGATTCTTGGTTTGGCTCCCAAGTACGCCAGATTCACATTGGCCTTCCTACCATCGATGATGGGGTTAGGATCCTTACAGGCTCTTTCAGCAGCAGCGCGGTCAGCCATGGTGACCTTAGCAACATAGACAGACAGACACACAGAGCCCTCAGTTAACCCCTGAAGGAAAAGTATTGAAGTTGGCTTCCCTTCCTATTTGGGGGTGGGGGTGGGGGGGTGGTTGGAACATTAACCCTTCATTCTCTGCCTTAAAAAAAAGTGACAATAAGCAGAAAGAAGAAAGGAAGGACCCCCTTCCGCCCCCACCCAAAGTCCTAAAGGTGCTAATGTGGGCCCTAAAAGAGATTTGGAAGCCACCATTCTGAATTCACATGTAGATTTACCCTTTACGGTCCCACCCGGGCCCCAGAGGTACTGTGGGCTTTAAACAAAGTCCAGCCCCAAACCAGCCGGTAGCTCCTAACAGGCAAACACTCTTCAGTGACAATAGCAATTGTCCTGCCCCAGCGTTCTCAGGTCTTTGGGCAGATGAATTTGCCCCTTTAAATCTCCAGAAAGCTTAAGGCGCTGTTTCAGTTAGGCAAACACTCAGGGGCGCAGCTCTTCCTTTTAGAATCTACCTTTGCAATTTAAAAGGCAGTGGTGTGAAAAGGGGGGGGGGTGGATAGCTCTAGACCTCCCGGACGTCTCTTCTTACCCGGCTGGGGGTTGGGGGTGGTGGTGAACACACAACACACACACACACACACACACACACACACACACACACACACACACACACACACACGGCTTTTCTTTCTTTCTTTCTTTTTTTTTTTTTTTTTTTTTAAACAAGGCACCAGCTCACTTAAGAACCAGCCTCCAACCCAGAAATGCCACAGCGAGGGGCTCTGTTTCTTCCCTCCCAACTCTGCATCCCAGACCTGGCTCTCCTTCCCAGGCTCTCCGGGCCATAGAAAGAGGTCCCCTCGGTACCCCACGATGCAGCCACAGTCCCTCGGTTCCCCAAACCCCATCACACTTAAAGTTTCAGCTCAGCTCCGAGTGAAGGGGGCGCCCTGCGAGGTCGCACAGAGCCCCTTACCCCATGCTAAGCTTTCCTAAGGCCTGGGGCCACTCGCTCCCTCCTGGCCTGTCTTTTATCGCCTCTCCAGGACCTCTCTTAGTTGCTCCCCACCCATCCCGAGAGTCCTCCTTCCGCATAACTTACAAATCCGTAGCCCCGGGACTTGCCCGTCTGCCGGTCGGTGATGACCACAGCCTCCTCGATGTCTCCGAAGACCTCGAAGTACTTGCGCAGGCTGGCGTCGGTGGTGTGGTAGGGGCAGCCCTC
Source organism: Rattus rattus (assembly GCF_011064425.1). Classification (NCBI taxonomy): domain Eukaryota; kingdom Metazoa; phylum Chordata; class Mammalia; order Rodentia; family Muridae; genus Rattus; species Rattus rattus. Next base: position 65,392,326 of record NC_046167.1, on the reverse strand, counting down.
CCACGAAGATCTTGGTGTACGTCGTGTCCTTCTGGGTGGTGTGCATCTTCGCGCCCGCCCCGCGGCTCGGGCTCCGGCTGCGGCTGCGGCTGCGCCTGGTCCTCGGGCTCCGCGTCTCCCGCAGCGCGCGGCGGCCGCCGGGGGCCGAGGGCGCGTGCGGGGCGAGGGAGCGGCGTGGCGCTGGGCGCGCGGCTTCCCAAGTGGCCCGCTGTTCCCAACACTCGCCCGGGCTCTCTACTCCAGTCCCCGCGGCCGGTCACTGTCCAGACCTTCCCGATCGTCCGGGTAACCAGCTCCGTAGCCGCGGATTGTGCAAGCCTTTTGCACTCACCCCGTGTGGAAGTAAAAAAAAAAAATTTCTTTCCCCCTTAAATGCAGAGAGGGTGGCAGTCTCCAAGTCCAAAAGAGGTAGATGTTTCTTTCTCAGAAAATCGAGTGGCTGGGGTGGGAAAGGGGTTGGCTCAGAGGCTACCTTGTCCCGGGGGCGCGGAGGTGGCAGCTGGGGGCGCGGTGCTGGGCCCGGCTCGGGCTGGGGACCGTCCCTCCTGCTTAGGAGCTGCCACACCAGTGCGGACTGAGGACCGCTCTCCAACCCTCTGCTCCTTTTTCCCCAGCGGCCCGGGGGTCGACGCCCGGCTGGGGAGGGGGCGGGCCGGACGCCTGCGATTGGCCGGGACAGCACCTGGGGCGCCCGGCGCCGCCGCCCCCCAGCTGTTGGGAACAGCTGCTTCTCTCCCCGCGCGCAGCGCGGCGCTGGGTCGCCTGGCCAGGGCTCTGGCGCTGTTGCTGGGTGGGGCAGAGTTGGAAAAGGCTGGAGGCCGCCTGGCTCTGTCTGTTGTTGCCTGCTCCTACTGGTCAAAGTAGCAAAGACCCCTGGCCACTCCCGCGGGGACCCAGAGCGAGCTGCTTGACTCTCTGAAGGCGACCACGCGGAGCCCTTCCCGCTAGGCCTGGGTGGCAAGACCAGTTGACTTGAGAGTCCCCTGGGGCCTGGGGTGATTTGTACAGAGGCCAGTCCCCTCCCAAACACCTGGGACCTAGGTCTGCCTCTTCTAGGGATCTGAACCATGAGAAGAGCTGTCAAGTTTTCTTGGCCCCCAAAAGCTGGTGCTGTGAGAAACCAAGAGGTAGAGTCCAGTGTGTGTACGTATAAATAAAATAATAATAATAATAATAATAATAATAATAATAATAATAATACCCTTAACATTTGGAAGTGCTTGAGAAAAACTTTAGCTTTAATGGCTCACAGCTAGCAAAGGGTGCCTTCTACTTCAGAGGACCATGAATTAGTACTGTACCTCCCACGATCATCGGATTTGTGCTTCCTGCCTGAGTTAGTTATTCAGTAAGATGGGCACAATGTCTGTCTCAACACAAGTCGCTCCCACCTCCGCCTTTTTTTTTTTTTTCCTAAGCAAAGAATCTATTTCCTTCTATTTGAATTACAAAACGTTTAGTGCATTGACCTCATTTATTTATCCGGATATAATTGTAAAAAAGTATGATTTCTTTTAAAAGGGAAGAGAACTGTTACATAAGGATGGATTTCTACCAGCAGATCTCAAAGCATACGTAGAATACACTAAACGTAGTATATTTATCAATGTAAGCCAGCGCATTGCCACTTCTTTTGCTCAATGGGGCTTTAAATTAAGAACGCTTCGAAACCAGTCAATCATATTTGAGGTTTAGAATAAAATACCACCCCCACCCCCCTTATTTTGAGACAGGGTCTTGTGTATCCTAGGCCGTCCTTGAACTTCCGGTGTATCATAAGGATGACTTTGAAGTTGAACTTCCGATTTTCCTGAACGCTGGGATTGCAGGCACGTGTCCCTTCTCTGGGTTTATGGGATGCTTTGGGACGGAACTCAGGGCTTCCTGCCTGCCAGGTAAGCACTCTGCTGGCTGAGTTGGATCCCCAGGCCCCTGATGAAAGTATTCAATGTGAACAGAACATTCCACTCTCTGACCTCACTGCACGAGCGGTTTGTGCTTGGAGAGGCCAGTGCAGTCCCAACACTAATTGCCCCCGAGCTACACCTTTTATTTCCTTTTAAACAGGTCAGTGTGTTAACTGATAGAGCCCGGCAGACATACCCCAGTTACTTTCCAGGGCACCTTAGCTGTCAACCCCAGCGGATGAAGAATGTGGTGTTCGCAAAGGTGAATGCGAATTACTGGCGAATATCCTGGTAGGAAATGTTCAATTCATCTTGCTGATTTCCACGGGAGGCTGACTGGGGTTATCGCGGTCGGTTTGAATCCCCAGTGAGAGTTAAGGAAAATTAAGAAATCTATCTGTGGTTAATTCAGGTGAGAAAAATTAAGTAATTTACAGTGTGAACTATTTTATATGAAGTGTTGACCCTTGAATACAGCTCCCCATGTTGTGGTGAGACTCCAACCATTAAACTATTTTCGTCGCTACTTCTTAACTGTAATTTTACCAGCGTTATGAATAGTAACGGAGTATCTGTGTTTTCCAATGGTCTTTAGGGGTCACAACCCCACAGGCTGAGAACCACTGTTTTAGATGCCGGCCCCAATGTGAAAATATAAAATTTTTTTCCACTGTTTAAGTAAAGTACTAGTTCAGAAGGGACTTCTGTGCTGGGCTGGGATGACAAAGTAATTTTTAAAAGTAAAATAGCAGACCCTGAAATGTAAGAGGCAGGCTTTTTAATAGTTAATATTATCTTACAGTGTCATCTAACAATTATAGTACTTCACTGAAGTGCAGGCAAAAGCCTCTGAGAGGGGAGGTGTCTACCAAGACGTCTCAGACACTGTGTGACATTGGCTGGCTTGTGTCTTCCTACATGGGTAAGAAGCCAGCCCAGTACTGCAGAGAAAGAGAGTGTCTGGGAATGCATCCAGCCATTTGGATGGTGGTCACTAGGCAAAGTGGAGGGAGGTAGGAGGAAGTGTTTACCCCACTGTGGCAGAGGCCGAATCCTAGAGCTCAGCCTGGGGAAGGAAATACACCGTTTCCTTTGAGGACCGAGGAACCAGCTTGGTGGGAAAATGCTTGGTATGCAAGTGCTAGGACCTGAGTTCAAATCCCTGCATCACCATTAAAAGCCAGCTATGCTGGCACATCTTGGTCACACACACACACACACACACACACACACACACACACACACACACACACAGTAGTCCCTTAAGTCTTATGGGACCCCACTAAAGTACCTTTGACACTCTTGTCTAAAATTATTTCATTTTGAACAAGATGATACTTGGGCATTTGAACATTTTGGAAATTCCAGAAATAATCAAGGCGTTCCTCATCAGCTGGCATGAGCTGCTGAGAACGAGGGCGGGAGGAATGGTGATTATTTTCTGAATTCACGTCAGTAGAGGACATCGTTCAACTTGCTCATTGCCTGCTATGACTTTGGTTTCACGTCCATACAAAGATAAACACGGTTCCGAAGGCCAGATCCACTCTTAGTGGCTTTATGAACCCAAGCCATCCAACCATGTATCCCCCCCGGGGCTGTCAGATGGATCTGAGTCCAAACCTCAAGATTATTAAGTACCAAATATTTCTGTACAATGGCCCATCGCAAACTCAGGCTTGAAATAACAGTATGCAAAGCATCTTTTCTCTTTCCGGCTGCTTTTGGCAGAGGAGACACGGATACCCGCATGCCTTGTGCAATATGATGTGTGCTTCTTTGGAGAGAAAGAGCGGTAAAATACTGTACAAGTTATAAATAAGTTCCAAGCTTGTCATATCCAAATTAGTGCACGTGGATGGCCCCAATCCTTGCTTACCGCTCCTTGGCAGGATTGATACCATTTTATTACAGTAAGCTACTTACAGAAATTCACCAATCCATGTTGTTCAAAATCTTTATCTGTTAAAGGCCATAACCAAACACAAAGGTTGGACACCCATTTTATCTATTTTTTTTCTCTTTCCTCCTCTACTCCCTCTTTAATTAATCATAGACGGCAACTCCAGGCTTACATGCATTTATAAGAATTTTGAAGAGGAAAAAAATGTTAATATTTCATGAAGGTTGAGAAACATAATTTTCCTCCTGGACAATTATCTACCCCAGTATTGGGACACTCTCTTGCCTGTCATTTCAGGTCATTAAAACCATATGCTGAGCCTTACAGGACTAAAGAAATATCTCCTGGAAACCAGGGTGTGGGGGATTAGCTCAGTCTGTATAGTGCTTACCTGGAAAGAAGGAGGACCCACATCTCAGCTATAGAATCATGTGCAGAAGTATAGAGTGAATTTTTGATCCATCCCAGCTACTAGGGGGGTTAGCCTAGTCTAGTTTGTGAGTTTTAAGCCAGAGAGAGACCCTGAAAAGGAAACAAAACCAAGGTGAGCTAAAGGTTGGGAGGTCAACCTCTGTGTGCACATAGTTATCCATACCCTGGGAAAACACACACACACACACCACACACACACACACACACACACACACACACACACACACACAGAGAGAGAGAGAGAGAGAGAGAGAGAGAGAGAGAGAGAGAGAGAGAAATATTTACTGAAAATACTGTCTTTAAGATATAAAACCCCTGTTCCATGTTTGATATGAACTAATATATTCTGGAGAGAACTTACTGCTTGCAGAATGTCTAAGCCAGTTACTTAGTATTTTTTGAAAATAAAGTGGTGTTGCTTCAGGTAAGCCTGTCCAGGTTATTTGAAAATGGTCTGTCTTCCTTTGAGTCCCCGTTAAGTATTCCGAGGCTGGCTCACAGGTTTTCTGGTCTTTGGAACAGCCCTAATTAGTTGTACCTGTTTCTCTGGGCTGGAGGGTAATCCTGAGTCCCAGAGAACACACTCGCAAAGTGGGCCAGGCAGTTGGAAGCTGAAGTCCGGCAGCACAGCCCTATCTTGGAGAAATCTAGGCCTGTTGCGTTCCACCTTAGCTAGGCTGGTAAGCTGACTTGAAATGAACGAGCGAGCGTAGAGCTATCGAAGTCACAGCACTGATTTTAGGTCAAGCGCTTTTCACATCGGAAGGCAAGGTGCGGCCATTTAAATGGTCAGACAAGAGTTAAAATGAAAGCCGGGGGTACAAGAGAGTTCATTGTTAACTTAACCTTGCCAACAGTCTCCCTTTGCTGCGACCGTGGGGCACACTTGGATTTCTGTTTAAATTCGGAAGGCCAGGAAAAGAATCCAAGCATTTTTACCCACCGTGTGGCTTCCCTTTTGCAACTCAGGGCGCACTTGAGTTTCAAGCGGGTACACAGTGAGCCTCCAGGCTGCTAAGCTATTTTTAGGGCACTGATGGAACTCTCCAAATGTATTGGATGACCGCTCTTGATGACAGAGTTATCCCGGTGATGTTGCTGTGGTCTCAGCAAAGGGCAAAGTGGTAGAAATAGCCTTGAGTCCTGAGACAGGAGACGTGGGGCCGGATCCAGACAGTTGTTGACCAGCTCTCAGAGCGGGTTTGGTTTTCTCGATTGGGTAGCACAAATCGGGGAGTAGGCGCGCAGCTCAGCGATAGAGCGCTTGCGCGCCACAAAGCAAGGCTCTAGCAAAAAGAAAGGTTCATTTGAAGGATAGGGATGAGCAGAATGTACCAATCCTAGAATGAAGGCTACCCGAGATTTAGGAGACTACCCAATGCTAGTACTTAAACCTTATTTATTTCTTTTCTGATGTAAACTAGTCAAGGTCATCCTGCTAGAGCTATGTTTTCTCTGGTAACAATGGGAGGGCATATTTGTGCTAGAAAATTACAGATTGATAGCAAGATATACACAGGAGAAAATCAAATGCACCCACAATTCTTCTTCTTAGAATAACTATTGACATTTTAGAGCAATCGATTCTGGGCTTTTCCTGCACAAATAACACACAGGACAGTGTACAAACACCAGTTCATTGCACTCCACACTCAGGGCTGCCATCAGCTTAAAAGAAAAAAAACCTTATATCTTTTCATAAAATAGCTTCTGTAACTCATTTTAAGTGCCATTTTAACATGTCAGTGCTCCAAGATTTACTGATGCGTTTTTATTTTGTTGGGTATTTGTTATCTTATGGATTATTGTGTAGGTCAGTATCCTTATAAATAGGCTTTTATATTCATCTTTGGTTGTGACTTTAGGTCAGCTCCATAAGGAACGTTGTCTTGTCCACTGTTGAAGTTCAGTGCCAACTATTTCTTAGATGAATGCATTCTTACAAGCCTCTGTATTACATTGAAGGGTATACCCATATTTAGAGCTTTCGACACATAATGTCAGGTTATCTTTAATACAATGCCATAATATTTAATTTTTCCCTCCTTCCTTCCTTCCTCCCTCCCTCCTCCGTTTCTCTTTTCTTCTTTCCTACCTTCCTTTTTATCTTCCTTCTTCTTTCCCTGTCTCCCTCCTTTCTTCATCCCTTCCTTTCTTACTAGACAGGGTCTTATGTATCCAGGCTGGCCTCGAATGCACTATGTAGCAAATGACAGAGAACTTCGGATCCCAAGATTTGAAATTGCAGAAGCGTCTCATTGTTTCAGGCAATTAACATGAGGTCGTACTGTAACCAAATATTGTCTCCTCCCAGCTGTTTTTGCTCTTCTCTGATTGGCTTTTTCTCCTCTCAGCTGTTTTTGCTCTTCTCTGATTGGCTTGATATTAAACTGATTCCCCTTCAAGGTAGGATGGGGCTTCCTTCTCCTCTTCCTCCTCCCCTTCCCCTTCCTCCTCTCCTTCCTCTTCCTCTTCCTCTTCCTCTTCCTCTTCCTCTTCCTCCTCCTCCTCCTCTTCCTCCTGGTCTGACACTATGAAGGTCTGCCAGGTATACATTAGATTTATAATCTGTGTCCCTGAGGACATAGACAAAATGTAGTGAGTTCTTTTCTAGAAGGTTCCAGCACTGTCTGAAATCTCAGGGGCACATTTTCTTACTCCTTGTGGTCATACCCCACCACTCTGTTCTTCTGAACTCCCACAACTGCCAGCCACTAGGGTCTGCTTCCAGCACTTCTTTAGCCCGAATCTGCAAACTTTCCCAGATCCCTCCCACAAGCCATTTCCAAAGTCTCTGAACTACATCACAGCAACATCTCCATCTCCATTATCCATTTCATGTGTCAGTCAGATCGTTTGTCGTTGTGACGAACACCGGAGAGAAATCATTTAAGAGACATGTATTTGGGCTCCTGTTTCTCATCTGCAGCTGTTTGGACCCATGGCTTTGAGCCTGAGCTGAGGTAACTCCCATATCTCATCGTATCATGGATCTATCAAAAGAACTAATTCATCGATAAGCTCACGACCCCTAAGATGCAGTCACTTCTCCAAGGCCCGTCAGCTGGGAACAGTCTGTGTTGGTATTCTGTCTAAGCTCCACCCCCACAGTTACCTGGCAACAGCCTGGCAAGCCTGACTATACAGGAGGTTGCTTGCCCCCTCCTCATTCTCTTTGCTCTTCTCTTCTCTGCTTTCTTGCCCTCTTCCCCTCTCTCCCTTCTCTCCCCATTTCCTCCCCCTCTCCCCACTTCCTCCAGGTGCTCATGGCCGGCCTTTAATTCTCCCTTCTTCTACTCTTCTTCTCTCATTAAACCTCTCCACGTGGAACCATGTTGACTTGGTGTGGTCTGTCTGGACATGAGCTGAGACTTCTACCCCAACAGTCTGTTCAACACACAAGCTTGTAGTGAATTCTTCGTGTTCATATCACCATAAATGTTTAACCATTTCATCATGTGCACTTGGCTGTTACTTTGTCTAATGGTTTCTTGCCCCATGCTCATTTATTTCTCCTTGCAAAAAAAATCCAATTCTATCTATACTATTTCAGTAGTTTTCCGACGATACTGGGGGCTATGTTCATTTTTATTATTGAATGTTCTTGTCTCTGATTTTCAGGTTAACATTTTTTTTAAAGATTTATTTTACGTATGTGAATACACTGTAGAGTGAGTATACTGTAGCTATCTTCAGACACACCAGAAGAAGGTTTCGGATACCCTTACAGAGGGTTGTGAGCCACCATGTGGTTGCTGGGAATTGAACTCAGGACCTCTGGAAGATCACTCAGTGCTCTTAACCACTAAGCCATGTCTCCAGCCCCCCAGGTTAACATTTTTTACTGACCTATCTTAAGATTAACCAGATCTTCCTTTTGACACCTCTAGATTTCCATTAAACCAGAGAGGTGATTTCAAAACTTGTTACACTTTCTGCAATACAATATTCATATTTTTAAATATCCCTTTTTCTTTAAACTTAGGCTACCTCTGTCCACTCATCAAGACCGTATTTTAAAATATGTTGGATGTATATCTATATATATTCATTCACCCATTGCCCCTGCTAAATCAATATCGAGATCATATCAAAAGTTGGTTCTTATCAACTGCTTTAGCTGACCAGAGACTACAGTTCTCAACTCCCTAGCACTTTTAGAACTTTTTAATTATTGAAGAAGGCCTTTGGCAATTGGTATTGCATTTTTAAAATTGCTGCTGGGCTTTGTGTTAAATTTTGAGTTAAGCAGTTTAACTTAACTTAGGCTGCTCCTTTAGATATATGGGAGTTTTTTTTTTTTTTTGATGTCATTAGGGTTGGACTTCCTAAGTACCCCCAGATTCTAGAAACTTATCACGAATCAGTGTACAATTGCTTTGTCCCCTGAAGATGATTTTTACCTGGACATGATTTTTACTCTTTTTTGGGATTAATCCAGAGCAGACTTTAGGTTGGAATAAAGCTCTCAATACCAAAATATAATTTGGGGGGTATCTCTGTCAGTTCCTGGCATATTAATGAGGGATTAGGGTACAAAGACTGGAAGTTTAATGGCGCTCAACACTTCTTTTACCTCTTGTAATTTTTTCCCCAAGGCAGTGACCCTCTGTTAATCTTTAGAATGTATGACCCTGTATCGATATAGCCTGTAACTTACAATACTGTATAGGGGAATCTGCATATATCTGGCCCACCCTTTCTGCCTTTCTGGGTTCCCTTTCCTTGCCTTGATAGGAACTCAAAATCTGTTGGTTTCTGTTGTTGCTGTTTTAATAACAAAACCAGATAGGTTTATGGATGTAACTCAGTTGGTAGAATACTTTTCTAATGTGAACAAAGCCCTGGGTTCAATCGCAGCACCCTCTAAACCGGATATGGTGATTCACTCCTCTAGTCTCAGAACCCAGGAAGTTGAGGGTAGAGACATTCAAGGTCAGCATTGGATGCATAGCAAATCTGAGGCCAGCCTGGGCTACATAAGACCCTGCCTGGCTCACAACATCACTACCAACAGCAAAGCCACATCCTTGGCCTGTGGAGCTTAGAAGTTGAAATGTCTACTCAGAAACGTGCTTAAACATAGCTCCACATATTCTGTCTAGTCTCAGAGGGGTTCAGTTAGAAATGGCTGCAATGACATTGATTACTCTTCCCTTGGAAAAGTTCAAGTTTGAAAGGTTTATTAAGAAAAATTTGCAGCTATATTTTGATAGGGTAGAAATTTATAGTCTGTGCTGTAAGTTTTGGGAGAACTTGACAGAGTATAGAGCCACCTGGGAAGAGAGAATCTCAGTTGAGAAAATGCCTCCGTCAGATTGGCCTGTAGGCAAGTCTGTGGGGGCCCTTTCCCGATTAGTGACTGAGGACATAGGAGAGTCTACCACTGTTGTCTACCACTCCTGGGCATGTAGTTCCGGTTGAAGGATTAATGACCTAAAACAAAGAGCCTCAGGTGAGCTGAGTAACTCCCAACTCAACATATGGCTGAGAACACCTGCCTAACAAAAATGTCAACCTAGTCATAAGACCGTCTGTGGGCAGTTAGGAGCTGGGAAACCTCTGACATGAAAGTCAACATGACCTAAGACCCTCTGTTGGTATTTACTGCCGAGACTGCAAGGAAGGGATCTACTGATGGACTTGTTCACCCCAAGTGTTCCCTTTTCTGCCCAATAAAGCACTCAAGCCCATTGCATCCCAGCCCAGCCTCCATTGCCATGGAGAGAACACTGTCCTCCATGTTCTAATCAAGACAACGCTGGTCTTCCCTTTTATGCTCACACTCCGATCTAGCTTTGGGTTGGATGAGAAACCAGGATGAGCAAACCAGAAGGAGCAAGCCGGTAAGCAGCACTCCTCCATGGTCGCTGCCTTAGCTCCGACCTCCAGGTTCTCGCATTGAGTTTCCGGCCTGGCTTGCCTTCTTGAGGAACTGTAAATGCTAAGATACAATGCGCTTGTTCCTCCGTAGTTGCTTTTGGTCCTGGTGCTTATCACATTAGGGGAGGGCAAATTAAGACCTGATCTATCATAACTATGCATGTCTGGAGCGTGCCGTCTGAGAGGTTCCAATCATGCATCTGAATGCTTGCCTGCCAGTGTATGAACTCAAAGCTCTTGCCTCAGTCAGCATCGCAGACATTTCCAAGATTTCCAGTGCCAAGCTATGGGTTGGCTTGATTTCTAGATTTAATATAAAAGGCCATGCATGCCTCTTATTTTCAATTACCCAATTCTTTTCCACACAAATGTTGCATTAGCAGTTTGTAACTTTTTGGTTTTTTTTTAGTCCAATTCTTGTGAGTTGTTTGTAGTATAATTTATTTCTCCATTACCACACACAAACCTTTGATTTACTTCTAATCTTCTCATTAAAAAAAAAAATGTCTGAAAACAGACAGTAGGATTCAAGCCTACAATTTCTGTACTTGAGAGTCTGAGGCAGGAGGATTGGCATTAGTTCAAGGTCAACCTGGGTGACAGAGTGAGTTCCAGAGCGGCTGAGCTACTGACAGAGATGCTGTCTCCAAAACAAAACAGCAAAACAAACAGCCCCACACCAAATCTGCTGTTAAGTTTTATGCACAAAGGTGTGTCCGAGTGCTTTTGTTAGCTTTGGTAAACACCAAACGACTATGTAATAGATAGGAGATTGCATAGTTAATGTTTTAAGAAACAGTAGACCTTGGGAAATAAGTTTCGATGAGTTATATTTATTTTCATCTTCAAATCTTTTCAAAATTCCATTCGTCTTATGAAGCCAGTGTGTTTATTTATTTACTAGCACTTGGAATTTTTCTAGTTAGCTTTCTATTTTCAGGGTGGGTTTTTTTTTTTTCCTTTCTTAACTTCAACAACGGGAACCAACGTTTTGATTTTTAACCTCTTCATCATTTCAAAATTGTAGTCTCCCCACACCCCGCTTTGTCCAGAAATTTATTTCACCAAATAGTTCATGTGGGCATAACAATTATATTCACCCTATACTGGCTAGATATCACTCTGGATGTGCTAATCCAGGCTTGTTTTCCCCAAACTTCTACAACTTAATAATACAAATGTTCTTTGTCTATTTATCTCTAAGTTCCGAAAAACGTTCTTTCCACTAGGAATTCGGGTGTCTGTTTCCTTTCAGTTTAATTTTTTTTTAAATGAATTTTGAAGCTGTGGGTTTGTTTGTTTTGACACAGGGTCTCACCACATAGCTTTGGCTAGTCCCGAATTCATTGTGTAGACCAGGCTGGCCTCATACTCACAAAGATCCTCCTGCCTCTACTTATCAAATGCAATGAATAAAAGTGTGTGGTTCCATGCCTGGCTAAAGCTGTTTTTTTTTTTTTTTAAATCATTTATTTATTTGTTTGTTCGTTTGTTTAAGGATGTTCAAATTTTAAAAAAAATATTTATTTATTTTTATTTCATATGCATTGGCGTTTTGCCTCCATGTATGTCTTTGTGAGGGTGTTGGATTCCCTGGAAGTGGAATCACACATAGTTTTGAACTGCCATGTGGGTGCTGGGAATTGAACTTGGGTCCTCTGAGACCTGCTGAGCCATCTCTTCAGCCCCCCCGCCCCCCCAAACTATATTCTTAAGGGTATCAGATGTATGATTCTTTGCTTTCGGCTTGATCTTTTATTGTTTTGAGACACCTGTAGCTCCCATAAAGTTACTTTGGCTTTCAGACCCGTTTTATATGACATCGACAGAGCCGGCTCTAAGTTAGCTGCTGCCCTGTTCTTTTCCTGCTCTCGTTTTAAACCGTGTTGTCTTCACAGTTGCAGCAACATCTTATAAATCTGCTCATTATTTATACCCAACTTGGAATTTGTTGGTGTGTGTTTTACAGTGTCTGATTTGTCTAAGTTGATGATTGGTACAGATGGACCGAAGTCTACCGGCGTCTTTTCTGTTCGCTATGCCCGACACCTGTTTTTTTTTCTTCCTTTCCTGCCTTTATATCCCCTCTAAAAGTTTTCATCCCTTTAAAATTATATCTGTTCTACTTGCAATTTTAGCAATAACAAATTGGACCCTCAAATTATTACGAAGTACTTTTAACTGACAGGAAACTCGGACCTCTCTGCTTCTTTTACCCCTTTATCGTACGCGTCTTCTATTTTTAAATACATTTCACACCACATAAAGCTTTATCAGTGTCACTTTAAACGTTCGTTAGTCTCTTGCTTATGCAGACATTTACCCTTCAGGGCTCTACTTGCTCTTCTGTGCATTAATTACTTTTACTGTACCTTGAACAAGTAAATATTATTCAAATATCTTTAAGTATCTTTATTTAAACATCTTACCAGTTTCTAGTCACTTCCTCCCTTTGTCTTTCTTTCCTAGGCTGGGGCTCAAACCCAGGGCCTTGTCCATGATAGATGAGTGTTCTGCGCTGGGTTCCACCCCCCCCGGCTCTATTTCTTTTCCTTTGGCAGCACGGGAACCATGCGGCTGGCTTCAGCAGTCTGTCACAGTCAGCTGATACTCTCTCCGCTCTTCCATGAGGTTAAGGTGTGTTCAAAACAAAGGCGTTCAAACAAAACAGATTTGAAACTGTGTTTAGGGCCCTGTTTCGTTGGGGCTTCTATTGCCAGGAAGACACACCATAACCATGGCAACTCTTATAAAGGAACACGTTTAATTGGGGCTGGCTTACAGTGTCAGAGGGTTAGTCTATTATTGCTCTGGTGGAGAACATGGTGGCATGCAGGTAGGCATGGGCTGGAGACAAAGCTGAGAGAGTTCTATATCTTGATCTGTAGGTAGTCATTGTGTGCCACACTGGGTGCAGTTTGAGCAAAGGAGATGTCAAAGCCCACCCCCATGGTGACAAACTTCCTTCAACAAGGCCACAGCTACTGCAACAAGACCACACCTCCTAACAGTGCCACTCCCTGTGCGGGCCATTCCTAGTCAAACCACCACTTTGTATCGTTTGTTCTCAGTGGCTTAACCCTGCAGGGCACAAAGTAGATTCAGTTATGTTCCTCATGTGTGTGTGTCTGGTTGAGATTCAGGAACTTGAATCTTTTACCACATTAATGAAAGAATATCAGCATTGTTTTCTTTCTTTCTTTTTCCTAAGTATTATATCTTTAAATATTTTCAACAGTTTCTTCTCTCTTTTCCATTGAGAAGAAACATTGTACTTCCTCTGAGAAGAACCATTGTACTTCCATTGAGAAGAAACATTGTATTTCCATTGAGAAGAAACATTGTACTTCCATTGAGAAGAAACATTGTACTTCCTATCAAGTGGCATCTAGGGCTGCGTCCTTTAGTCATCTGAGGTTGGCATCTCCAGTTCTCTGTCCCTGTTACTTCTTTTCTTACCCTGTGCTGTCACTTGGCTATTTCTATCATCCCATCTTTGGGCTCACTAAGCCTGTCTTCTGCTCTGTTCCAGGAGACCTACCCAGTGCTTTCTAAATTTAGATGTTGTGTCTTCTAGATTTAGAATGTTCATTTAATACTCCTAAAATTATTTATTTTTATTATTTTTTTCTTTTATTAATTATTTTATTTACTTACATCAAATAGTGTCCTCCCTCTTGGTCCCCCCTCCATGAGCCGACACTCCCTCCACTTCCTCTCTAAGAGGGTGCTCCTCCTCCTACCTACCCACTCCCACCTCACCCCTCTAGCATCCTCCTTCTCTCGGGCATCAAGCCTCCACAGGACCAATGCATCCCCTCCCACTGAGTCCAGATAAGGGAATCCTCTGCTACATATGTAGCAGGGGCCATGGACCAGCCCATGTATTTTGCCCTTTGGTTGGTGGGTTAGTCTTCAGGAGGTCTGAGGGGTCTGATAAGTTGCTACTGTTGTTCTTCCTATGGGGTTACAATCCCCTTCAGCTACTTTAGTCCTTCCCCTAACTCTTACATAGGGGTCCGCAGGCTCAGTCCAATGATTGGCTGTATCTGCATCTGTCCCAGTCAGGTGCTAGTAGAGCCTCTCAGGACAGCCATGCCAGGCTCCCGTCTGCAAGCACAACATGGTATCAGCAATAGTGTCAGGGTTTGGTGTTTATGGATGGGATGTATCCCAAGGTGGGACAGTCTCTTGATGGCCTTTCCTTCAGTCCCTACTCCATTGTTTTGTCCTTGCATTTCCTATACACAGGAATAATTCTGGGTCAAAAATTATGAGATGGGTGGGTGACTCTATCCTTCAACTGGGGACCATGTCTGTCTACTGGAGGTGGTCTCTTCAGGCCCCATCTCCCCACTGTTGGGCATTTAGGCTAATGTCATCCCCATTGGGTTTGGATGGTTTTCACATCCCTGGTGTCTGGGACTTTCTAGTGGTTCCCCCTTACTCAACCTCACACTATGGCGTATTTCTATTCATTCTCCTGGCCCTCTGGGATTCTTTCCTGTCTTCCCCCATATCTGATCCTGCCCCCTTTTCCATTGCCCCTCCCTTCTCCCACCCAGATTCCTTCCTTCCTCTGCCTCTCCTTGATTATTTTGTTCCCCTTTCTAAGTGGGATTGAAGAATCCACACTTGGGTCATCCTTCTTGTTAAGCTTCATATAGTCTGTGAGTTGTATGATGGGCATTCCGAACATTTTTGGCTAATATCCACTTATCAATGAGTACATACCTTGTACGTCCTTTTGGGTCTGGGTTACCACACTCAAGACAATATTTTCTAGTTCCATCCATTTGCCTTCAAAATTCGTGATGTCCTAGTTTTTAATAGCTGAGTAGTATTCCATTGTGTAAACGACCCACATTTTCTGTATTCATTCTTCAGTTGAAGGACACCTGACTTGCTCCCAGTTTCTGGCTATTACCAGTCAGGCTGCTATGAACATAGTAGAACATGTGTTCTTGTGATATGGAACATCATCCAGTACATTCCCAGGAATGGTGTAGCTGGGTCTTCAGGTAGAATTATTTTCAGTTCTCTGAGGAACTGCCAGATTGGTTCCCAGAGTAGCTGTACCAGTTTGAAATCCCACCAGTAATGGAGGAGTCTTCCTCTTTCTCCACATCCTTGACAACATCTACTGTCACCTGAGTTTTTGACCGTAGCCACTCTGATTGGTGTAATCTCAGGGTTCTTTTGATTTGCATTTCCCTGATGATTAAGGATGTTGAGCATTTCTTTAGGTGCTTCTCAGCCATTTGAGATTCCTCAGTTGAAATTTCTCTGTTTAGCTCTGTAGTCCATTTTTCAATTTGGCTATTTGGTGGTTTTTTGTTTTTGTTTTTGTTTTTGTTTTTTTGAGTCTAATGTCTTGAATTCTTCTTCGTATGTTTTGGATATTAGCCCTCTTTGGATGTAGGATTAGAGAAGATTAGAGAACTCCACAAAGATGAAGTCTCTATTCTGAACATCTATACCTCAAATGTAAAGGCACCCACATTCATAAAAGAAACTTTATTAAAACTTAAAACACACATTGAACCTCACATAATAATAGTGGGAGACTTCAGCACCCCACTCTCACCAATGGATAAGTCACTGAAACAGAAACTAAACAGAGACACAGTGAAACTAACAGAAGTTTTCTTCTATGAATTTGTTGAAGATGTTTTCTGGCCCTTTGAACTAGGAATCTTCACCATTCCTATTATTCTTATGTTTGGTCTTTTCATTGTGTCCCGAATTTCCTGGATGTTTTGGATTAGGAGCTTTTTTTCACTTTGTATTTTCTTTGACTGTTGTGTCAGTATCTTCTATAGAATCTTCTATGGTATCTTCTATGACTGAGATTCTCTCTTCTATCTCTTGTATTTTCTTGGTGATTTGTAACTCTTGATCTCTTTCTTAGGTTTTTCATCTCCAGGGTTGCCTCCATTTGTGATTTTTTAAAATTGTTTCTATTTCTATTTTTAGGTTTAGATGGTTTTGTTTAATTCCTTTACCTGTTTGATTATGTTTTATTATATTTCTTTAAATGATTTATTTGTTTCCTCTTTAAGGGTTTCTATCTATTTGCCTGTGTTTTCCTGTATTTCTTTAAGGGATTTATTTATGTCTTCCTTAAAGGCCTCTATCATCTTCATGAGATGGGATTTTAGGTTAGAATCTTGCTTTTCGAGTGTGTTAGGGCTTGTTGTGGTGGGAGAACTGGGTTCTGATGGTGCCAAATTACATTGGCTTCTG
The DNA here is from genome assembly GCF_011064425.1 of Rattus rattus. Lineage (NCBI taxonomy): Eukaryota > Metazoa > Chordata > Mammalia > Rodentia > Muridae > Rattus > Rattus rattus. Next base: position 65,375,955 of record NC_046167.1, on the reverse strand, counting down.
TTACTTATGTTCTTGTACTTGTCTCTCTCCATGTGGTTATCTTTGGTGTTAACTGACCCGGTTGTCTCTGACTAGAGCTTGTCCCTCCTTGGAGGAAGGTAGAGCTCTGTGACCTGGGGAAGTGTCTCTGGTAGGGTTGTAGATCAGAAGGAAGACTCCTAAAATTTATTATTTTCTTCTGAAATGATTCTTATTTTATTAATCTTGGCTACATTGTCATGGATTCTTTGTATCATAATATTATATCACAATTATCCTGAGATTCTTTTATGTTGAATCCTATATGTGGATCTTTTCTGTGTGTATTTTTATTATTTTCATTCTGTCACTTTTTCCTATGTATAGAAACCCTCACTGAACATAATCAGGTGCTACCAATGTTCTGTATTATATGGTATTTCCCCCTAAGATCTGTTGAATTTGTATTGGTAGGCATTTAACTGATTGACAGATTATCTTACTTATATTAAGGCTTGGATTAAGAGTTCCTTTCTTTCTTTTTTTAAGGGTAAATGTTTTCACCCTTGTCCTTGTTCTGAGAAAGTATTTTCCCCCCTTAGTGTACAGGAAGGACTTTTTTTTTAGGAATCTAAAATTGACTAGGTTGTTAATTGTTTTTGGAATTTCTCAGCATTATGCAAAATCTTAAATCTTTGCTTAGCAGTAAGTCTTTCTTTCTTTCTTTTTTTTATTAACTTGAGTATTTCTTATATACATTTCGAGCGTTATTCCCTTTCCCGGTTTCCAGGCAAACATCCCCCTCCCCCCTCCCCTTCCTTATGGGTATTCCCCTCCTCATCCTCCCCCCCTTGCCCCTCCCCCAACAATCTAGTTCACTGGGGGTTCAGTCTTAGCAGGACCCAGGGCTTCCCTTCCACTGGTGCTCTTACTAGGATATTCATTGCTACCTATGAGTTCAGAGTCCAGGGTCAGTCCATGTCTTTAGGTAGTGGCTTAGTCCCTGGAAGCTCTGGTTGCTTGGCATTGTTGTACATATGGGGTCTCGAGCCCCTTCAAGCTCTTCCAGTTCTTTCTCTGATTCCTTCAACGAGGGTCCTATTCTCAAATCAGTGGTTTGCTGCTGGCATACGCCTCTGTGTTTGCTGTATTCTGGCTGTGTCTCTCAGGAGATCACGTTGATGGTTTTCAGATATTAAACCATCCCTGCATGCCTGGGATGAAGCCTACTTGATCATGGTGGATGATTGTTTTGATGTGCTCTTGGATTCGGTTTGCCAGAATTTTATTGAGTATTTTTAAATCGATATTCATAAGGGAAATTGGTCTGAAGTTCTCTTTCTTTGTTGGGTCTTTTGTGTGGTTTAGGTATAAGAGTAATTGTGGCTTCATAGAAGGAATTCGGTAGTGCTCCATCTGTTTCAATTTTGTGGAATAGTTTGGATAATATTGGTATGAGGTCTTCTATGAAGGTCTGATAGAATTCTGCACTAAACCCGTCTGGACCTGGGCTCTTTTTGGTTGGGAGACCTTTAATGACTGCTTCCTATTTCCTTAGGAGTTATGGGGTTGTTTAACTGGTTTATCTGTTCCTGATTTAACTTCGGTACCTGGTATCTGTCTAGGAAATTGTCCATTTCCTGCAGATTTTCAAGTTTTGTTGAATATAGGCTTTTATAGTAAGATCTGATGATTTTTTTGAATTTCCTCTGAATCTGTAGTTATGTCTCCCTTTTCATTTCTGATTTTGTTAATTTGGACACACTCTCTGTATCCTCTCTCGTTAGTCTGGCTAAGGGTTTATCTATCTTGTTGATTTTCTCAAAGAACCAACTTTTGGTTCTGTTGATTCTTTCTATGGTCCTTTTTGTTTCTACTTGGTTGATTTCAGCTCTGAGTTTGATTATTTCCTGCCTTCTACTCCTCCTGGGTGTATTTGCTTCTTTTTGTTCTAGAGCTTTTAGGTGTGCTGTCAAGCTGCTGACATATGCTCTCTCCTGTTTCTTTCTGCAGGCACTCAGCGCTATGAGTTTTCCTCTTAGCACAGCTTTCATTGTGTCCCATAAGTTTGGGTATGTTGTATCTTCATTTTCATTAAATTCTAAAAAGTCTTTAATTTCTTTCTTTATTTCTTCCTTGACCAGGTTATCATTGAGTAGAGCACTGTTCAATTTCCACGTATATGTGGGCATTCTTCCCTTATTGATATTGAAGACCAGTTTTAGGCCGTGGTGGTCCGATAGTACGCATGGGATTATTTCTATCTTTCTGTACCTGTCGAGGCCCGTTTTTTGACCAATTATATGGTCAATTTTGGAGAAAGTACCATGAGGAGCTGAGAAGAAGGTATATCCTTTTGCTTTAGGATAGAATGTTCTGTAAATATCTGTTAAGTCCATTTGGCTCATGACTTCTCTTAGTCTGTCTACGTCTCTGTTTAATTTCTGTTTCCATGATCTGTCCATTGATGAGAGTGGGGTGTTGAAGTCTCCTACTATTATTGTGTGAGGTGCAATGTGTGTTTTGAGCTTTAGTAAGGTTTCTTTTACGTATGTAGGTGCCCTTGTATTTGGGGCATAGATATTTAGGATTGAGAGTTCATCTTGGTGGATTTTTCCTTTGATGAATATGAAGTGTCCTTCCTTATCTTTTTTGATGAATTTTAGTTGGAAATTGATTTTATTTGATATTAGAATGGCTACTCCAGCTTGCTTCTTCTGACCATTTGCTTGGAAAGTTGTTTTCCAGCCTTTCACTCTGAGGTAGTGTCTGTCTTTGTCTCTGAGGTGTGTTTCCTGTAGGCAGCAGAATGCAGGGTCCTCGTTGCATATCCAGTTTGTTAATCTATGCCTTTTATTGGGGAGTTGAGGCCATTGATGTTGAGAGATATTAAGGAATAGTGATTATTGCTTCCTGTTATATTCATATTTGGATGTGAGGTTATGTTTGTGTGCTTTTCTTCTCTTTGTTTTTGTTGCCAAGACGATTAGTTTTTGCTTCTTCTAGGGTATAGCTTGCCTCCTTATGTTGGGCTTTACCATTTATTATCCTTTGTAGTGCTGGATTTGTAGAAAGATATTGTGTAAATTTGGTTTTGTCATGGAATATCTTGGTTTCTCCATCTATGTTAATTGAGAGTTTTGCAGGATACAGTAACCTGGGCTGGCATTTGTGTTCTCTTAGGGTCTGTATGACATCAGTCAGGATCTTCTGGCCTTCATAGTTTCTGGCTAAAAGTCTGGTGTGATTCTGATAGGTCTGCCTTTATATGTTACTTGACCTTTTTCCCTTACTGCTTTTAATATTCTTTCTTTATTTTGTGCATTTGGTGTTTTGACTATTATGTGACGGGAGGTGTTTCTTTTCTGGTCCAATCTATTTGGAGTTCTGTAGGCTTCTTGTATGCCTATGGGTATCTCTTTTTTTAGGTTAGGGAAGTTTTCTTCTATGATTTTGTTGAAGATATTTACTGGTCCTTTGAGCTGGGAGTCTTCACTCTCTTCTATACCTATTATCCTTAGGTTTGATCTTCTCATTGAGTCCTGGATTTCCTGTATGTTTTGGACCAGTAGTTTTTTTCGATTTACATTATCTTTGACAGTTGAGTCAATGATTTCTATGGAATCTTCTGCTCCTGAGATTCTCTCTTCCATCTCTTGTATTCTGTTGGTAAAGCTTGTATCTACAGCTCCTTGTCTCTTCTTTTGGTTTTCTATATCCAGGGTTGTTTCCATGTGTTCTTTCTTGATTGCTTCTATTTCCATTTTTAATTCCTTCAACTGTTTGATTGTGTTTTCCTGGAATTCTTTCAGGGATTTTTGTGACTCCTCTCTATGGGCTTCTACTTGTTTATTTATGATTTCCTGGAATTCTTTCAGGGATTTTTGTGATTCCTCTCTATGGGCTTCTACTTGTTTAATTATGATTTCCTGGAATTCTTTCAGGGATTTTTGTGATTCCTCTCTGTAGGCTTCTACTTGTTCTCTAAGGGAGTTCTTCACGTCTTTCTTGAAGTCCTCCAGCATCATGATCAAATATGATTTTGAAACTAGATCTTGCTTTTCTGGTGTGTTTGGACATTCCCTGTTTGCTTTGGTGGGAGAACTGGGCCCCGATGATGCCAGGCAGTCTTGGTTTCTGTTGCTTGGGTTCCCGCGCTTGCCTCTCGCCATCAGATTATCTCTAGTGTTACTTTGTTCTGCTATTTCCGACAGTGGCTAGACTGTCCTATAAGCCTGTGTGTCAGGAGTGCTGTAGACCTGTTTTCCTGTTTTCTTTCAGCCAGTTATGGGGACTGAGTGTTCTGCTTTCGGGCGTGTAGTTTTTCCTATCTACAGGTCTTCAGCTGTTCCTGTGGGCCTGTGTTTGGTGTTCACCAGGCAGGTCTCTTGCAGCAGAAAAGTTGGTCTTACCTGTGGTCCCGAGGTTCAAGTTCGCTCGTGGGGTGCTGCCTACGACCTGTCCTCGGCGGCAGCAACCAGGAAGATCTGCGCCGCTCTTTCCGGGAGCCTCCGTGCACCAGGGTTCCAGATGGCGTTTGGTGTTTTCCTCTGGCGTCTGAGATGTGTGCAGAGTGCAGTCTCTTCTGGTTTCCCAGGCGTGTCTGCCTCTCTGTAGGTTTAGCTCTCCCTCCCACGGGATTTGGGTGCAGAGAACTGTTTGTCCGGTCTGTTCCTTCAGGTTCCGGCGGTGTCTCAGGCACAGGGGTCCTGCCGCTCCTGGGCCCTCCCCCACGGGAACCCAGAGGCTGTATACAGTTTCCTCTTGGGCCAGGGATGTGGGCAGGGGTGGGCAGTGTTGGTGGTCTCTTCCGCTCTGCAGCCTCAGGAGTGCCAACCTGACCAGGCGGTGAGGTCTCTCTCCCACGGGGTTTGGGAGCAGAGAGCTGCTGCCATCAGTAAGTCTTTCAAAATGCTCCTGCATGAGTGAGTGTGTTAACAAATTGGTGAGCAGACCTAATTTACCTTTAAAATTTAAGAATGGCTTGTAGATGTTTCTGGGCTGGGTCTTAATTCTCCTGCGCTTGGGTTCAAGCTGCTAAGTCCCAACCTTCCTCACAGTCTACTGATCACTGAGTAAAACCACCTTTTTTACTTTCTTTCTTGGTCTGGAATCCTTTCCCCTGGACTAAGCTTAGAAAATAACCCCAGAAACAACTTAAGCCAATGAAAGACTCAGTTAACCTTTTCTACTCACGAGAGTCGTATGTATGAATTGCGTGTTGGTCAGTGCCTTCCACTCTTGCTTTTTCTATTTTGTCCTGGTGTTAAGGTAAATATGATGGCTGACATTTTGTCATGGCTAGAACCTGATTTAAAAAAAAAATCAGTTAATGAAGAATGGATATTTCTGCTTACAACACCTTTATGTTGAAAAATATTCATTCTTAATTTTTTAAAAAAATTGTGTATGTTTGTGCCTGAGCATATGCATAGGCACCATGTGTGCAGCTGCCTGAGGAGACAGAAGAGGGCGTCAGATCCCCTGGAACTGGACTGACAGTTTTGAGCTGCCAGATGTAGGTGCTGGGAATCAAACAGGAGTTTTCTGCAAGAGCAGCATATGTTCTTAGCGGCTGAGCCATTTCTCTAGCACCTGTATTTCTTCATTTTTAAGATCGTTAACACAGTTACGCCTCAAAGAATGTTGTGTAGCAATTACTGTTCTTGTTTAGTTGGATTTTCAACAAACTCATGTTGTAAAAATTCAGGGAACTAAATGAGCCGAGATCAATATTAATGGACAAAGCTTTAAGAGAAGTCTTGGAACAGATCCACCAGCTCAAAACGGAAGTCTTCATGGCCTTAGAATCATTTCCTGTCTTCTTCATGGATGTGTAGATATGATCCGTGCAAACAGTTGTAAGGTTGTGAGCACTTGAGTGTCCTGCTTGTTAGGATAAGTACACATTTTGCCTAGGTATACAATGTGAATTGGTAAAGAAAATAAGATATCCACAGGGCTGTGTGTATCCTTAGCCACACCATAGCTGAGATAGGCCATGAAGAAGGCAGATACGTTTCTAGGTGTGTACCTATGCAATGCCTTGCCTCTAGCCCTGTGATGTTTCCGTTGCCGCCTGAATATTTTCCTTTCTTTCCTCAACAACATTCCTGTGTAATCACAGATGGAGATGTTCTCCAGAAATCTGGAACCTGGAGGGAGAAACTGAAGACACAGAATAGTTACCAGCTGATGGAATGCAGACATGTCAAATAAAGAAAGCGGGCAGTCTATCTAGGTACTCGAAGCACGCCAATTAGAAAGCAATTCAGCAGTCTATGCCAAGGACACAAATGCCAATAAATTAGCTAAAAAGCACATTGAAGAATCAAAACACAATGAGAATGCCTGCTATATTCTTGTTTGTTTTCTGACTAGGTCTTGTGCTAACACAGAGATTAAACTTTCGGGACTAAGTTTGAACTCGCCTACATAGTTAAAATAACACAATAAAGGTTTATATACACACGTACGGAACAGAGAGAGTAACATCCATTTCTTTGGATTTACAAAGCACAATTCATGTAGTTCTTCCCATCGAACCACAGGGAGACAATCGGAACATTTTGTTAAGACGCTCTATTTTGGTTTGCCTTTTCTGTTCCTATCTGTTCTTTACTACATCAAAGCCCTTGCCTCTTTTGTTGTTTTTTGGTTTGCAGTTTGAGAGGATGTAGTCCAATAGGGAGTGGACAAGGCACAGCAGAAGGAGCTTAACGTAACTAGTCATAGCACCATGATAATGAAGTAGAAGCAGAAAGCAAGAGGAGTTGGGCTACAAAGTCTTAAGCCTCACCCACACGACCCACTTCCTCTAGCTAGATCCTGGTTTCTGATGATGCTATAACCTTCCAAGTCAGTACCATTGGGGGCCAAGAGTTCAAACCAATGAAGCTATGGTGGACATTTTACATGCAAATCACAACACAGCGGTATAAAAGCTATTTATATGAGGTAACTAACACACGTTTGGGTGTTTTTGTAAGTTAAGCAGTACTTTATATCGTGTTTGTATGTGTGTGTGTGTGTGTGTGTGTGTGTGTGTGTGTGAGAGAGAGAGAGAGAGAGAGAGCTTGCAAGTACACATGTGGAGGTCAGAGGGCAAAGCTTAAGAATTTCTCTCCTTTCACCATGAGAATTCTGGGACTCAAACTCAGGTAGGTCATCAGGGTTTGGGGCAAATATGGAGCCATCTTATGACCCCAATCAGCCTCTGAACTTAATTGTTTCCTATTTTTAATTTTCCTTTTTCTTTTGTGTTCTTATTGAGTGACATGTTATCATTAATTTACACACACACACACACACACACACACACACACACACACATCAAACATGCCATTTCACACGGGGGATTTTTTTAAAAAATTTTATTTTAGTTTTTGTCAAGGCTTTCTCGTGTTTGTAGGTGATATGGTCACCTAAAATAAAATTAGCCAGGAACAGATATTATAAATGCTGGCCATTATACGTTTACCCTTTCTTGAAACTGTATTCCTTGGTTTCTGTGGAAGTATAATTTTATACGTGCTATGCACTTAACTTGGTGTTCAGGAATCATTGTCCTAGTTAGAGCGGTAAGTTTGGGAGGTGTAAAGTGTTTATGATTAGTGGCTACCACAGGCTTGCAGATGTTTTAAAAGTTAGGAGATCATGTCTTCTCCTCCCTTGCTTATCACCATTCTTGATTCCTAACCATCATTCCTTTTAATTGTCCTCTGCTGTCTCCTGAGACAGCCTTTCATCCCAGACCAGAGGAGCTGGATAAGCCTAGATGACAGACTATAGGACCTTGCTTCATGTCATATCCGTTTAAGACTTTTTTGGAAATTGATTGGTGTGTTTTGTGCACACAGATTGTTTTAACTGGGTGGCCGCATTTGTGATATATTATATTTTAACAGTGAAACCCTGTCATTCATTCCATGGGTGGTCATTCCTCTGCCAGAAGGAAGCGAGCAGACCGTGAAGATCTCATAGAAACCACGCGAGAAGACAAATGCTTAACTTTAAGCAGCAGCCAAAATGTAGGCAGAGCGGTCTACTCTTTCCTCACAGGGAAGCCAGCAAGCCTCTCAGCCTATTCATTTGCATTTGTCAAAACCAAAGGACAGGCCCCACTGAAGAGGGTTCTATTTGGAATACCAACCCGACACAACGTAAAACGTGGTCTGCTGTAAGAAGAACATTTAAAACCTCCTACACTGTGGCTGGTCTTTCTTGGCCCAGAAGACTCAAAAGGTCTAAAGGTCCAGTTTAAGGGCATTCTAGAAGAGGAGAAACTCTTTGGGAACGGTGGAGTCGGGAGTTTAAAACGGGCTTCTTCCTTAAATGTGTGAAGAACATTGGGGGAAAAGCATGACGAACAACCTTGGCTGAATTCCTGATGCTACTTGAAGGCCTATAGCGAGAAGGAGTGTGCTTACTGAAGTGTGGGTTTTAATAAGGACCTTTATTGTTTTCCCTGGCTTCACATTCATCATCCTTCTAGCTCCAAAGTAGCCATGGAGACCCAAGGACCTCACGACTACAACAGGTGTGAGAAGAAGCTGCCTTAGCAGTCCCTGGAAGGGACAAGACGGCCTTGGATCACCCCCAGTGGCACCATTTGTAGAGCATTGTCCTTGTTTGACCTGCCTGGCACCTCCCTGAAGGCTCAGAGCTTGTTTATATTTGACCTGAGGCAAAACTCATTCAGTAAAGACAGCTTTTTCTCTTGGGACACTTGTCAAAGATGCTCAGTGGCAATTGTATAATGTGGTGGCTGTCTGACGTGGTACCTTCATATGTTCAGGCTGCTATAACAAAAGGCCCATAGGCGGGTGGCTCGTAAAGGACTGAAGTTTAGTTCAGTGTCTGGTGAGAGTCTGCTTCCTAGGTCAGTGATGGACTCTTTCCCACTGTATCCTCACCTGGCTGAAGCAGTGAGAGATATCTCCTAGTCTCTTTTACCAGGACACTAATCTATTCATGAAGGTCCCGACACCATGTTCTCATCTCCTCTCAGAGGCCTCCTTGTTTAATATACGCGTTATTTGGATATAACTCTTAGGAGAGCGCATTCAGCTCACTGAAGACAGTAACAATGACTACAATACATTAATGGGAAAGGCTTGAAACAGAGGTGTTCCTGTGAAGCTTTGAAAGGGGCGGACTTATTCCTTGGAATCTACATGGCCAGTCTAATGTAGAGGTCTATGTGAATACCCAGGAAGAACTTAAGAAAATGCTACTCTCCTTTGAGTGAATTTGAGTTTTTAAACAGCAAGAAGTAAAGGCTAAACTGAATTTTAAGGCACCAGAACATCGAATAGATTCCCTAATGCATACAAATGCTGGGAAATTTACTTATTAGTTCAAGTCATTTAAGGAACACGAAGGACAACTCTTACCTGATATGATGGTGAATTTTGATTGTCAACCTGAGTGGAATGAAGCATTCTTGCAGATTAATATAGCCCACATTTGAGTGTTTCCAGGCGGGGTGGTTTGAATAAGGATGGTCCCTATAAGCTTATATATTTGATTGCTTATTCATCAGAGAGTGGCACCATTTGAAAGGATCAAAAGGATTAGAGGTTTGGCCTTCTTAGGAAAAGTGAATCACTGGGGGGGTGGGCTTTTAGGTTTCAAAGGCCCACACGAAATCTAGAGTCTTTCTCTTGGCCTTTGGATCAGGGTGTAGCTCTCAGCTACTGTTCCAGCATGACTTGCATGCATGCTGTCATGCTCGCCACTCTGATGACAATGAACTAAATCTCTGAAATTGTAAGCAAGCTCCAAATTAAACGCTTTCTTTTTTAATAGTTGCATGGTCATGGTGTTTCTTCACAGCAATAAAACAGTTATTAATACATCAGGGGCAAAAGAATCACAGAGGCTCTGACTTAGTGGATATTTAATCTATTGATGGATTTAAAATTTGAGTGGAGCATTGGGAGTTGGTAACACTGTGGAAGGTGCAGCCTGACTAGAAGTACGTTAGAGGGGAGTGTCCTTGGGGGCCTGTCTTACCCTGACTACTTCCTGTTACAGCTCCATCCTGCTTACTTTCTGTCATGACGTGAGCTGAACTGCTTTGCTGCCTGGCCACCATGAGGTGACTAGTCTTTCCCATCTACAGAATGAGTACTGCCTCATTGTAGGTCACAGAGTCCTGTGGCTATGAACCAAACCCTTTGACACTGTGACCTGAATACATCTCTTCTTCAGTAAGTTGTTTATGTCGGGCATTTCAGTTCCGTGATGTGACACTAAGTGATGCAGGTGGTGGCTCATTAACTGGCCAGATATTTTAGTGTATTTCTCAAAGACTGTTGAGGTTTGCTCTTGCTATGTAGTGTAATGCTAAATACTGCCCCCCCAAGGTCTGGTTGCCCCAAGGAAGGAGGAAATCACGCATTCATCAAGTGATGCTAAGAGACCTTGCTCCTTACTTGAAAACTTTTGGTTGAATAAAGATGCCAACAGAATATAGCTGGGAAGAAGAGAGGTAGACAGGGTTTCTGTTCCCTGGCTTGAGGTCTGAGGGAAGAGAGATGAGAGATGAGAGATGAGAGATGAGAGAGAGAGAGAGAGAGAGAGAGGGAGAGAGAGAGAGAGAGAGAGAGAGAGAAGAAGAAGAAGAAGAAGAGAGAGAGAAGAGAAGAAGAAGAAGAAGAAGAAGAAGAAGAAGAAGAGAAGAAGAAGGAGAAGAAGAAGAAGAAGAAGAAGAAGAAGAAGAGAGAAGAAGAGAAGAAGAAGAAGAAAGAAGAGGAAGAAGAAGAAGAAGAAGGGGAAGAAGAGGAAGAAGAAGAAGAAGAAGAAGAAGAAGAAGAAGAGGAAGAAGAAGAAGAGGAAGAAGAAGAAGAAGAGGAAGAAGAAGAAGAAGAAGAAGAGGAAGAAGAAGAAGAGGAAGAAGAAGAAGAGGAAGAAGAGGAAGAAGGAGAAGCAGCAGCCATGGGAACATGGCCACGAGGGCTGGTCAATCGGAGTTAAGAGTGGCTCAGATGGAACATGACAAGTTATAACTTGGGTTATTGGTAGGGAAGTAGATGCTAATAGCGTAAAGGGTAGTTGTTTGCCTAGCTCTAGTGCTTTTAAGCATAAATATAAAAGTTGTGTGTCTTTTATCTGGGAACTGACTGATCAAAGGTGGGGTAGAAACACCCGGTTGAGGTTAAATAGTTACTAAAAATGAAGACTATATACGTTTCACCTTAGAAATTTAGTTCAAGAAGTTACTGAGTGAAGAGCGTTGGCAACAGCCGTACAGAAGAGCTAAGGAATCCTAGGGAGAGAGATGAGCTGATTTCCTAGGCTGCCGTGCTACACTAATATAAAAGACAGGCATTACCGAATTTATAATTAAACTTGCGAGTTGTGCCAGGGAATAGCGGAGCTCATGCAGAAGGGGAAGCAGGCGGCAGAAGGAACTAGCTGAGGAGGCTTACAGGTTGGGCTGAGAAGACAGACTGCAAACCAGCAGGCTTTCAAAGAACCCAAAGAACACACATCCAAACAAAACAAAGGAAATAAAACAATCACGGTAATGACACCTCACAAAGCAGACCACTAGGAGAGACGCAGATTGCTCATGTATTCGCAGACAGGGTCTCACTATGTAGCCCTGGTTGACCTGGAACTCACAGAGATCTGTCACGTCTGCCCCTTGAATGCTGGGATTAAATGCATGTGCCAGCCATGCCTGGCAAAGAGACAGAAAGTTTAAAGGGGAAAAGTCATGAAGGCGAAATGTATAGTAACTTAAATGAAACTTCCCTGAGAGGCTCACGAGCAGTCAGGTGTTCACAGAGGAATCACTGATGTGGAGGAAAGTCATTTGAGATTAGCCAGCCTGAGGGACACAGAAAATAGACCAGGACCCACATGATAGAGTTTTAGAGAAAGAAATTAGACAATGTAGTACAAGAGATGGTGCCTGAAAAGGTCTCAGAGTTTAGGGAAATGGTCTAGGCATCCACAAAGCCCAGTGGATTCTAGGGTCGAGCTCAGTGAAGTCCACAAATATACACAGGCAAAGTTACCAGACTCTCAAAAGCCAAGGGCAGCTACAGATGTTGGGGATACAAGACAAACATATACACAGAATATGAACAAAACAAATGGTCCAAACCAAAAACAAACGAAACGATTTCACTTACGATGCAAAAGCCTCACAAAATTGTAAGGCTTAGGTATCGAAAACTGTCCAACATCACTGAGGAAACTTAAGAAAGACCTACGTAAAAGCAAAGACATCTCTAAGTTGTAAGACTTAATGCTAACACGACAACAGTTTCCAAAAGGATCTATCTGAAACTCCCAGCATAAGATTGGTTTATTTATTGTTTTGTGGAAACTGAAACATAAATTCTTAAATTCACATGGGATTTCAGGAGACCTAGAAAACTAAAAATGATTCCGAGAAAGAAAACAAAAGTAGAGAGATTTGCTCCCTGACTCCATAACTTCCTACAGCCTGTCAGGAGGGACACCAGAAAGATGTGTGGAGAGGAGGTCTCTAGCCATGTACCCTGTTACAAGCACTTGGCATCTGTCCTGTGGCATAAGTACCGTTGTGGGGACTCTGGGATACAAAGCAACATAAGCATTAATCCAGGAATATTTAACAGGGAGCCGTGTGCAAGAAAGCACACAATATTATTTAGCATTAAAGAATGAGGAAACTCTGTTGTTTCCGATGGTGTAAATGAAACAGGAGTACATTATGATACAAAAGGAATGAGCTCACTGGAGGACAAATGGTACCCAATCCTCCTTGCATGTGGTGTCTAAAAATACCGAGCTCACAGAAGCACGAGCAGAATGACAGTTGCTAGGGACCAGGAATTGTGAGAAATGCAGCGATGTTGATCAAATAGTAAAAAAATTTCACCTCTGAGGGATATAAACATTTTAGAAACTCAGTATATACAGCAGGTTGGTTGAAGCTGATAATAGGAGGTTGTGTAAATGGAAGTCGCGAAGAGACAGGATCTTAAATGTCTCACCACACACGTATACAAACCGTGCGAGGTGATACATACAGTAATTATCTTGACTTGGCAGTTGGTTCATAATATATATATATATATGCATAAACAAAACACGACTCTACCACATTCCTCAAATATATACGTTCTTTGTTAATTATATCTCAGCAAAACTGGAAAGAAAAGCCTTGCTAAAAAGCAGTGTGATGATGACTCGCGTAAAGCTAGATGTAAGGAAGAATTTCTTTACAAGTGTGCAAAGACAGCCAGTAAGAGAAGCATGGCTTTTGAGCCTCATGTGCTTTGACCACCGGCTGTACCGTTGGTCTGTGGTAGTTGGTCACCTTCATCAGCTTGATGCTGTTTAGTTTCGCCTAGTGGATGCACGTTGTGCTTGTCTGTGAGGACATTTCCAGGGGCTTTCATAAAGTCAGTGTGGGCAGCACCTTCCCATAGGTGGCTGGGGTATAAAGAAGTCTGAGGAAAGGCGGTGTGTACCTGCCTGATGCTGTCCCTTCATCTCAAGTGAGTGTGTCTGCCATTGATGATTGTGTCCCCCACTGACATCAGACCACAGCTTCTTCAGCTTTAACTTCTTGACGGAATGCTCATGGCGCCTCAGGAAACTTCTGGGTCTTTACTACCAGACGGAAATGACTAAGGAACTAGTGTTGTAGATTGACTAGCTACTGGATTCTTATTCTCTCCAGCATATATCCATTGTTCAATTGCCTACACCATCTAAGCCAACCTTATAAAAATCCCACTTTATAGCATATAGATATTCTCTTGGTTCTGTTCCTCTAGAGAAACCCACCTAGGGCAGTGTCCACACTCAAGCAAATCAACTTGTACCTCTACCTCACACCACATGAAAAATACTCACTCCAAATGGACTGCAATCTTAAACACAAGAAGCAACCATAAACAGAAAACATGAGCTCAAACCACTGCCTCGAATTAGGCGTGGCATCTTCGATACAATGTGTGAAAGCACTGAAAGAAAAAGGAGAATCAGACCCATGGCTCATATGGGCAAACTCACAGAAACAGAAAACAGAGTCATAGTTTGAATAACTATGGTTTATAAGAGCTTCTCAGCTGGGGGTGGGTATTTGAGCCCACCTCCTTCCTCCACACTCGGGTTTTATGTGACTTGAGCTTCCATGTATTAATGAAGAAAGCTATATATTGTGTAAGTCAGATTTCTCTTTGTGCTTAAAAACAATGTGCAGGGCTGGAGAGATGGCTCAGTGGTCAGGAGCACACATTGCTCTCCCAGAGGATCCTAGTTCAGTTCCCAGCAACCACGTTGGGGCTGGCTTCTATCTTCCATAACCACATTCCAGGGGGTTTGGGGGGTCTGACTCCCTCTTCTTTGTATGCACGTATGTGCAGACAAAACGTGCACACATGGAATAAAAATAGGTAAACCTAAAATATAAACTTAGAAGGGAGAAGAGTAGAGGGCAATGTCCTTCTGAAGACTCTCTAGAAGGGGCCTGCCAGAGAGGTTGAACATTTTATAGCAATCTATCTTGTGCCTAATTATAAATAAGGTGATCTGTTAAGGCGAGTGTGTTGACAGAAGAGGGTGCCATCCCCACTAGTGGCGTTTTGGTAGCAGTGTTTGCTCTCATTGGACTGATGCTGCCATGTCTGTAGTTGGCTTTCGATTTTCATTTCTTGGTGCCTACCTGTGTTAGTTATGGTTTCTCTTGCTGTGAAGGGACACCATGACCATGGCGACTCTCATAAAGAAAAACATTTAATTGGGGCTGGCTTACAGTTTCAGAGGTTCAGTCCATCGTCACTATGGCTGACTGCAGGCAGGCAGACATGGTGCTATGGAAGGAGCTGAGAGTTCTGCATCTTGAGCCACAGGCAGCAGAAGACTGGGTGTAGCTTGAGCATAGGAGACCTCAAAGCCCTCTCCACAGGGACAGTGACATGCTTCTTCAACAAGGCTGCACATACTCAAAGAAGGCCACATAGTGCCACTTCCTGTAGGCCAAGCATTCAAACTCATGAGTCTAGGATGCCCATACCAATTCAGACCACCACACTGCATTTACATCCAAGTGAGCATTCTTTGGACCTCTTAAAGTGGTAAACATTTGATTGTTTTTCTACAACCAATTAAAATTCATAGCCAAATTTAATGACCAGTGCAGAAAATTTAAGTGGTCAAATTGAATAATTATGTTTGTGTTAAAAATATAGCATAATAGCTTTAAAAAAAACAACAACATGATTTAAGGGGCTGGAGCGATGGCTCAGTGGTTAAGAGCACTGACTGCTCTTCCAGAGGTCCTGAGTTCAATTCCCAGCAACCACATGGTGGCTCACAGCCATCTGTAATGAGATCTGGTGTACTGAGAATGTAGATTTCCTTAAAGAGACAGCATAGCCTAGGTGCTGTGCCCACTAGGGTGCTACCCAACTGGCCAGGCCCCTGTGTTATCTGTGCCTGTGACTGGAAGTGTTAAAACACTTGTTGATATTTCTTCAGTGATACTCTGCTGAAAGGTGGTGGTGGGGTGGCTCAGTGAGTAAAGTGTTTGCTGCACAGGCGGGACCTGAGTCTGAACCCCTAGCATCCATGTAAAAGCTGGGCCAGGTTTGCATTTGTGTCTTCAGCACAGGGATGCTGAGGCGCGTGGATCCTGGAGGCCACTGGTCAGTCAGTCTAGCTGAAATGATGAGTTTCAGAGGCAGCGAGAGGCTCTGTCTCAAAAATGAGGTGGAGAGTGAGAGGAAGACTTCAGTGTCAATCTCTGCCACGCACATACACACACACACACACACACCACACACATCATCACACATACATACACACACACATACACACACACATACACACACACATACACACACACACACACACATACACACATACCACACACATACATACATTCAGCCCACACACTATACCACACATACATACAGCACTCACACACATACCACACACACTTACAACACACACACATATACTACACACACACATACAGCCCACACACATATACCACACATACACACATCACACACACATATACCACGTACACACATATCACACATATACACATATAGCACACACACATATAACACACACACAATCACACATACCACATACACACATATACCACATACACATACACACACATGCATACACACCACACACATACCATACAGACACACACACTATACACCACACACACACATGCACATACACATATATACACATACATAAACACATACACACACAAATACACACCACACCACACACACAAACACATCACACACACACACCATACACATGCCACACAACCACACACACAGACCTACACACATACTCACATATACACATATACCACACATATACACACACATACCACACACATACATACACACGTACAAACACATATGCATACATACATACATACATTTTCATACGCACATACACACATACATACATACAAACACAGCCTACACAGACATACATACATTTACATACACACATACACACACATACCACACACATGCACACACACACCACACTCATACACACATACATATGCATACACACACACACACACAGATGAGAAAGAGGGGAGAGGGGGAGGGAGAGGGAGAGGGAGAGAACTTGTTACAAGTCATACACAAGACAGAGGTGCTGAAATGTGTGAGCATGAAGTCATCCTTGAACAGATTCTCATGGTGTCGACTTATGTATGCTGCTCCTGGCAGGTTTGTAGCAGAACTTACCTTTCTTTCTATTATGCTTTCCTCAGAATCACAGATGTTTGCAAATGGATGGAATGGATTTTAAAAATCTTATTTGAAAAGCAAGATATTTGACGTTGAACCATTCTTTAGCACTCCTGGTCACGTAAGCAGTGAGGGACAAGAGGTAATTAGGAAGCGCAGTCAGAGCTTGGATGAATGGGTCTCAGCTTTCTTGTCCTTCAAGAACACAGTGGGTGACTCAGATTTCTGGCCTTCCATTCTAATGTGTTTCTTTTTCCAATACATTTTTTAGGTTTGATCTGGTTGTGGAATGTTGGACTTTTCTCAAACTCATGGCAATCCTCCTGCCTCAGCTTCTCAAGTGCTACATTTGTCCGCTTCCCATAACTCACCTGTATTATCTATTATTTTAATGCAGTGCTTAAAATGTTCATGCGCCATGTTTGAAGCGGTTGAGTCGTGGTTAGCATAATTAGGTTTACCCATTTGGTTGTTTCTGGTTTTGATGATGTGTTTTCCTAAAGATGCTTGCGAAGGAGTTTGTAGATTAGGATAGCTTCTTGGCATGTCTGTGAGGGATTATCTAGGTGAGTTGACTCTGTGGAGAAAGGGAGGGAAGCTAGGTGTGTACTGGGTTGCAGTATAGTACAAACCATTGTCTTCTCAGAGGGAGGTGGCAGGGCTCTGACTGTGCTGGTGACAGTAGACACAGTAGGGTGAAGGGGTGGAGAATATTGAAGACTGACCCATCAAGATTGCCTAAAGATGGGCTATGGGTGCAGAAGAAAGGGTTTGATTCCAAAGGTTTTATCCAAGGGGGTAATGTGTAAATAATTCTAAAAGTTCTCGTCTAAGAACCTGGCAAGTCTGTAACTTAGAAGGGAATTAAAGATTGACTTGCCACTGCTGATCGAGTTTGAGACGTTTCCTGAGACAGCCTAGATCCAGGGAATACGTGTCCTCTGTACCTATCTTCTCAGGTTTCCCTGTCTGAGGTATCTTCAGGTTTCATAACACTGAGAGATGAGAGACACTTAGCTGTCCATGCTGTTATGATGTCAGTAAAAGCCACAGAAGGAAGTCACTGGATTTTTACTTCTCTTTGACCAAATATCTGAGGAGAAGCAACTTAAGGAGAAAGGATTTCTTTTTTGGCTTTCGGTTTTAGGGAACACAGCCCAACCATGGTCAGGAAGACTAGATAGCATCCTCAAGTGTGTGTCGTAGCTAGTCACATTGAGTCAACAGTCAAGAAACAGAGAGCAGACAGAAAGTGGGGCAGGGCTAGGGATTCCCTTCCTCTAGCAAGACTCCACCTTCTAAATGTTCTAAAGTCTTTTCAAAACACCCCAGGAGCTGATGAGAAAGTACTCAAATTAATGAGCCCAAGGGGAACATTTTATATTCAAAACACAACAGTAATACACTAGCCATGGCCAACTTCAGCCAACCAACCTTCCATCTTCTTTAAGGAGCCCTGGACTGACAGGACCGACTGTTATACCCAGAAGCATCATTTAAATAATACATTAGCATACATCTACGGGCACAAATTAGAGCGTGACCTGCTGCTTCTTCGGGGAAACCGAAGACAGCAGAAGCCTATCGTGTGCTCTGAATAGATTTTTACAGACTCTTTTTTTAAAGGTCCACCTGTTAGGATACAGAGAAGCACCGACAACCTGCCAGCTTACCAAATGTTACCAAGCTCTGAATGCTTCAGCCTCCACGTAATTATATCCTTTTTATTTATTGATAAACACCATATGCCTGTCATGTCGGAGATCAGAGAAAACGCCAAGCAGTTACTCAGTACACTCCACTGCACACAGCTACCCCACCGGGTTCTCCTTTTACAGTCTCGATACGCGTCACTCCTGAGGACCTTGTACTCCATGGGGTCACCCTAGGTGCTTAACAGAAATGTCAGGTCTTTGATAACTGGATGTTCCCCACCCCCAGTGATGTCACTTAAAACTGCTTTCTCTCAGCTAATTAGATGGAGTGTGCCGTGATTCGGAACATTTTTTTTTTTCCAGAAGGAAAGAAACAGTACTGCAATGAGTTCGGAAATACATCAATTGGCATTGAAACATCTCACCCGTTTCTGATTCCTCTGTGTGTGTGAGCGTGTGTATGTGTGTGTGTGTGTGTGTGTGTGTGTGTGTGTGTGTGTGTGTGTGCCTACACTAAATTTAAGGTTGATTTGCATCTTCTGAGGCTACATAAGTTAGGGAGGTGGAAGTCCTATTTAGTGTCACAGATGGCAGGGTGAAGCTATTTGGGGACCGAAAAGAAAATATATGGCAGCATTTCTATTCTTTTTTTTTTTTTAAAAAAAGGAAAGAATTTTTTTTTTTTTTAAAGTAGAGTCATGGGGACACATAGGACAATGGTACTGACAGTGACCATATGAGAAACAACAACCATAATAATGAGAGCAAACATAATTGATTATCTGTCCCCATACAGTGACCCCAGCCCTCTCCCTGTGCCACATCTCAGTCCTCCTAGCACTGTAAAAGCTGGATGTTGTCATCAGTATTAAAGTGGCAGAGCTGAGACTCGAACCCAGTCTAATCCCAGAACTTTAGCGCCTATGGGGATAGCAAACAACATAAGAACAGCAGTGATAGAACAGCGCTTTGCCCAGCCTAAGAGAAAGGCCAAAGGCTGAGTGTAGGACCAGAGAGGAACCTTAACAGAGAAGAAGAAACGGACGGAGGGAGGCTTCCAGGGGACATTAGCTCGGGGTGTGCACCTTGGGTGGGCATCTCTTTCTGATATGGGAACATGATCCACGAACTTGGATTTGCAGGAAGAGAAGCCTGGGGTGAGGCTGTCTACTAAAGTCGGGAGTGCTGAAGGCTTGGCTAGTGTGTTGAAGAGACTGGGAAAACAAAAAACAAAACAAAACAAAACAAAAAACAAAAAAGTTTGCCCAATATTCCAGAACACCAAAGGGGAAGGATCACTTCTTTTTACATCAGTGTTATTTGGTAACATTGTTGATGGTGACGTTGATAATGTTACCAATTGTAAACACTGCGAAGATCTTCATAAACCTGTGTGGTGGCGGTGCTGGTGGTGGAGGGGGAGGTGGGGAACCTAAGAGAGAAAAATCTCCAGACCTGTGGTACATACAGAAGCAAAGTCCCCATTTTCATTGCCTACAGCATTAGAAAAACCCAAGCCTGTTAATAAGCACAAAACCCTGCTCGTGGGTAGAGAAAGCAGGAGAGACTTGGCAGAGACAACTCGGAAAAGGCAGTACAGAGGTAATTCCACCCTGAGATATAATAAATGCCCCCGTGTGTGTGTGTGTGTGTGTGTGTGTGTGTGTGTGTGTGTGTGTGTGTGTGTGTGTGGAATGAGTAGGAACCACTGTTAAAATAGCTACAGAACTCATGATGAAATGAATGTGAAGATTAGTCATCGGATGAAACAAGCAGTATGTGGACACCAGGCACAGAGGGCACTGGGAAGTGGCTACATGGGGATTTAAAATTACTCGGGAGGATGAGGGTGTCAGTGGGAGAACATCTGCCTGGTTGGGGGATGAGGTTCGGGGTTTGACCCTCAGAACCCACAAAAGGAAATAGTTATTAAAGAAACAGTAACAACAGCAACACCGTCAATAACATTAGCAGCAATAACAAGAAGCAAGGACCGTATTGAGAAGTGCGAGATGGTAATTTAAGAGACGAGCTTTCAAAATGATCCAATATTTAAAAAGGGCTTTAAGTGTAGAGATTTTTATATGGATGGAGTGGAAAATAATGGGCCGCAAGAACTGAGAAACCCACCCGGAGAGAGTAAGGTGGGAGTTATACTCAGAGAAGCACCTGAAAACTGAGGAAGAAGGCCCAGTATACATCCAGACCAAATGTATTTCCAGACAAAATACATCTCAAGAGAAGCCACATTTGAGGACACAATGAGTGAACATTTTCCAAATTAAAGAAAGAGATGCGGGTGCACGTCAACTTGTGAACAGAACACAAAGCAAATCGGCTAAACACACGGAGGGATGCCGAAGCATGCTACAAAGCCAGAGCCTTTGAAGAACAGAAAAAAAAGATGTGTGTAATTCAGTCTTTCCCCTTTTAATTTTGTCTGAGACCTTATTTTTAGTAGTGCTTCTTCCTTACAGAGAGAGGCACTGAACTCTCTTAGTAGGATGTGGACAACATTGGTGAAATTTGTGAGACAGCTCCAGTCAGTTTCCAGAGGATGAAGATTTGCATTTAGAGTGTTTCTTAGGAAGGCTATGGGTGTTTTCCATACGCTTGCGCGCATGTGAATAGGTTCGCGGGTGTGGGGGCGTGCGGGGGCGTGGGTGCGTGGGTCCGTGAGTCCGCGGGTCCGCGGGTGCGCGGGTGCATACGTGCGCGCATATGCATGTGCATGTGCGTCTGTGTGCATGTGCGTCTGTGTCTGTGTGTATGGCAGGAAGGGTAGACTCTTCCTTTTATAAGTCCAGGAGAAGATGGGAGATCCTGACACTGTGCCTTAGAATTCAGGGCAACCTAGGACT
Organism: Rattus rattus; assembly: GCF_011064425.1. Taxonomy (NCBI): domain Eukaryota; kingdom Metazoa; phylum Chordata; class Mammalia; order Rodentia; family Muridae; genus Rattus; species Rattus rattus. The sequence goes on along the minus strand of NC_046167.1, from coordinate 65,354,736 downwards.
TGGGCTTTTGCATCAGGCCCCACCTAATTAATCTCTTGTAGGGACAGGGCAAGCCTAGAGCAAGGAGTGGTATTTGGATGCGTTCTACATTTGGCTTGGGAAACAGATATTATTTCCTAGGGGCGGAAGAGACACTGAAAATTCTTGAACTGGAGCCATCTTTGAAGGGAACTTGCCCAAGGCAGAGGAACCCGTGTGAGGGGAACCCAGCAGTGAAGGGTTTGCCCGTTAAGCCGCTCTTGGTGGCAGGTGTGGGCAGGTTTCAGGACTTAATCTGTGTATTGCCTCTGTCCAAACTACCATGTGGAGTCTCACCCCACATGTGACAACCCCAAATTGTTCCCAAGTCAGATAAGCAGCACTATGCACCAAGAATCCTAGAAAGCCATGGCCAGACCAGGATTTTCTCATTTCTCAGAAAATCAGCACTAGTCCTCCTCCCCCCTCCATTCCAATGATCCCAGAATTTGCTTAGTGGAAAAGGGGTGTACCAGGAGGTGGGGGACGGGACAATAGTGCCATTTTAGCCTCATTTCCCTTCTTCCCGTTTCTAGTGTGAAGGAGACCATAGTTGGAGGAGTTTAAACAAGTTTCCAGGGCAAGGAAGTGAAGGCAGTCCCATTGACTGAAGTGAGAACATAATAGTTCTTTAATTAAAAATAATCAAAACTGTTTCCAACATTAGATTAGAAGGCTTATTCAGTACAGTAACAAAAGGAAACAAATGGCATGAAAATTAGAAACTAATTTTCTAACTAGGGCATGCTACACACCTGTACTCCCAGCACATTGTAGGAGGATGCTGAAGTCTCAGAGGTTCAAGGTTATCCAATTACATAGAGAGCTTGAGGTCAGCCTGGGCTACATGAAACACTGCCTCTAAGTGTGCAGATTAGGAAGATATCACTGTCCATTTAAAAATTATTTTATGCATATCAGTGTTTTGCTTGCATTTATGCATATACAGGTCCTGGGTGTAGTGCTGTTGGGGGTCAGAAGAGGGCGCTGGATCTCCCCGAACTAGAATTACAGGTGGTTGTAAGCCATCCGATGTGTGTGCTGGGAACCATTCCCAGGTCTTCTGCACGGACAGCAAGTGCTCTTACCCACTGAGGCATCTTCCCAACCTCATGATTTTGCATTTGAAAATGTGAAAGAATTGAACAAAAATCTCCGAGAGCTAGTGAGAAAATTGTATCAACGCTATACACTGTTGATATACATAACATCGTCGTTTCATATATAGAATTAAAAGTACAATAAAAACACAACATTATTTATCCTAATTTCCCCCTAAAATGGGACATGCAGGTATATGTATGTGTGTATATGCATGTATGTATGTATATATGTATGTATGTATGTATGTATGTATCATTATGAATGTAATCAATGTAATACATTAAGAATGTATGGAATCCAAGGCTTTGTGCAGCCAGGTGAGCAATCTACTGAACCCAAGCCCTGGGCTTTACTCTATAAAGACAGTTTTAGGTTCACAGAAAAAATAAACAAAGGTACAAAGGCATATCCATACATTACAAATGTAATGATATATATATATATCCATATATATATATTTCCATATATATATGGAAAGCTAAAACTCTGACAAGAGGCATCTGAGAACTAAATCCATAGAGAAATATCCTATCTTCTTGGATAAGAAGACTGTATTTTCAAGTCTTCCAAATTTCATCTATGGAGTCAACGGGATTGCAGTAAGAATCCCGGTGAATTACTTGAATGTGTACAATCTGATTCTAAAATGCAGATGGACAAGCAGACAGGGTAAACCAACTTAAGAGCAGCAGACAAAGCTAGAAGCCTGACCCTACCTGATCTGGACATTTACAGTGAAATGGACACAGTTAAGGTACCGTGGGGTGGGTGAAGGCAAATAGACCAATCGGCTGGAAGAAACACCATAGGAGTAGCCCCACCTATTACAGGGAAATCCACACTGAGACGGGAAAAGCCAGCATGTAGAGACTGACAGGCCACACGCTGGCGTGGGTGTGGAACGAGAGATGGCCCCCTTCACCTCCCGCTGCTGGGAGTATAGAACGCTATGGCCGCTTCCTGACAAAACAGAATGCGCTCTTGCTGCACAGCCCGGTAATTTTGCTCCTTGGCATTTCTTCAGAAAATCCGAATAGGACTGTGGATGTTTATATGCATCCTCCTCTGTAGTCTTCAAGACTTGGGAGCAACTGCAGTGCCCTTCAGTAGAGGAGTAGCTGGGCTATGATACGTGGCCCAGCTATGCCATTTCTGGGCCTCTCAAAGGACTCTCTGTCCTGTCACAGAGATTATCTGCTCATCTGTGTTTACTGCTGCTCTATTCACAGCAGTCGGGAAACGGAGCCAACCTAGAGGCTTGCTAATAGATGAATAGAAAAGGAAAATGTAATACACAGTGACAAGGTAGCCAGCCACAAAGGAAAAAACGGAATCATACAATTTGCATGAAAAGGCATGGAATGAGAGCATGCCATACTGAGACAGCCCAGGCCCAGAAAGGCGAATTCCACAGGCTCTCTCTAATGTTCGTATGTGTATCTGTGTGGGAGGGAGTAAGATAGCTGTAAACCAGAAAGAGGCCCATGAGGGGAAGAAACTGCTCTCTGCAGAAAATTACCCTATAATTAAATCTCAATAAACATTGTCCCTGCTATATTTAAAACCTAGAAACTCACAATTAATTGGATTAACATCTGACCGTGTATGAGGTAGTTTAAATTCCTGGTTATTTCTGTTAAGAACTGCTGTTCCAATTGGCTTCCAGATATATCGCTTCTACCCATCGGTACTGTAACTGAAAATAATGTGCTGTTCCGTTTTGCGACCTTGTACACGGTTAATCATTGCCGTTGAGTTTCACCTTGATGGTGCCCGTGATGCCTTGTGTCTACCATTAGGGCTCATTATATGTATTTACATCCCCTAGTAAAAAATTATATATGAAAAAAGCTACGATCTAGACAAGCGGTGAAACAACACTGAGCATCATGAAGGAACCACTCTGAAAATGACATACTCCGTGACAGTCCCCTATACCATTCTTGAGAAGGAGTAGGCTTTCAAAGGAAACACTGCAGATCAGAGTTCTCGGGAAGGATAAATAGGTAGAACGTAGAATAGTAACCCTACTACACACGAAGCTGCATGTTTTCCTTACCTACAAAGCACGTAACACCAGGGGTGAACCAGATGTTGACTATAGACTATGGCACTGCAGATACATCAGCTGTTACAACTGGACCTCTGTCGTGAGGGATTTCAGTATCAGAGAAGCTTGGCCTGCCGCAGAGGCAGGGAGTACCCAGGAGTCTTTGCACCGTTGTTTGGTTTTTCTGCAAACCTAAAACTGTCCTTATAAAGCCCAGAGCTTGGGTCATAGTTCAGCAGATTGCTCACCCAGCATGCACCAAGCCTGTATCTGTCGCTACATACACGGACTGTAGGGTCACATGTCTATAATCCCAGCCCCCGAGAAGTGGAGGAAGGAAAACAGATGTTCAATGGCATCTTTAGCTAAGTAAGTGTTAGGCTAGTGTGGGGTCTGGAAGACCCTGTCTCAATAGAACAAAAGAAAATAAAACAAAAGAAAATAGAACAATAGAACAAAAGGGTGTGTGTATGTGTGTGTGTGTGTGTGTGTGTGTGTGTGTGTGTTTAAGGCGCCACATACTTTATTAGTTGAGACTTGTGTGAAAAGATCTTATATATTCACAGGCAAGGAAAGGAAAAGGCAAACCAGCTCTCTAGAGTAACTCTGGGTGACCAAGAACTCAAGGAACAGCTTCTGCATACACCGTCCCTGCCCTTTTAATGTGTGCTGTCAGCCTCTAGGACACTTTGGAACTGGTCTCTCTAAAGATAGGACAGTAGATAGACTACTAGGACACTTTAATCAGCAAACCTGGAAGATACAGAATAGCACAAACCATGCAGTGGCATCCTAAACTAAACCCAAATGAAATCTTTCCTACGTAAATTCTTCGAAGACTAATGCTGAAATGAAGGCACACTCAGGCCTCGGATGAAACTATGAGGGGCGTTTACTCAGCGATCCAATGGCTACTAAAGGATGTGTGTAAGAAAGAGGGAAGCCGGGTGGGTGTGATTGGGAAAGGGATTCGAGAAGAGACAGGGGGCAAAGGAATTGATAGGATGTTGGTGGTTCTACGTGAGCACTGATTCTCGGGGGATTCCTCCGAAGTGATATGGAAGCGTCATACTCCATGATAATGTGCAGAGAGAAAGGACAACGGAGGCAGGATGCCTGTCGCCAATTCACTTAGAGCCCCATAGTGTTAGCTGAGTCTACATCCTGAGAACAGCAGAGAGGACCTCCTCTCTCATCCTAGGCTGCTTCGTCAGTTACTGGAGGCTGCCCTGCCATGTCATCCAAAAACTTGGGAGCTGGGTGCGGTGGTACCTGCCCGTGATCCCAGCCATGGGAATTGGAGGCAGGAGAGTTGCAAATTCAAGGCCAGCCTGGCTTATAGAGTGACTCTGTTTCAGAAAACAAAACTAGGGACTGGAGAGAAGGTTCGGCCATGAAGAGAGGCACACTTGCCACTCTTTGAGAGGGTCTGGCTTTAGTTCTTAGCACCCACTAGGTAGGTGACGACTGTGTGGAACTCCTGTTCCAGGGGATCTGACATTTTCTTCTGGCCTCCTCAAGACTGCTGGCTTATGAAACACAGATACAGGCAAAACATCCCCATCCATGTAAAAATAAATACATCTGTTTTTTAAGGTGAAGAAAACCTGGGAGACTCAGTTTTTCACTAAGCAAAAGCGTGTGTATTTTCAAAGGCATCAGATACTTCCTTTGCTGAGGCAGGTTCAAATGCTCCGACACATTCAAACAGTCCTATGTCACCAGATAACCAGGCTCCACATTGGCTAATGTACAGGGTTGTTTTGAGGCCTTTTCCATCGCTCAGGCATATCTGGGGCCCATTTTAACGATCTGTTCCACAGGATGAAAGCCAATTTTCCCTTGCAAGCTGATCATAATACAGTCAGCATAGTCCTGGTCACATACAATCAGCCATGGTTTCCTCTTACCACAGCCACCAAGTAGTAAAATCCAACAGGAACGTGTGCACCACAAGGAATCTAATTGGAGACCATGCTGATGGAATTCTTTCCAGTGCATTAAATTAGCCAGGATTCCATGGCTTATTAACAGACGCAGGTGTTTTGTTTTGTTTGTTTGTTTTAATTCCCTCAGCTCTGAAACCGAGATAGCAATGGGACACCGACATTAATAAAACAAGATGGTATTTGGACACTTAGAGCTGAACAAAAGCAATTGGACCCGGGACTGTGTTACTTATTCATGGCATCTCTTTGTCAAGTTACCCGCCCTCTGAGGAGGCCTGAGATGCTCTCTGCACTGGTGGGGAGGCTTCTAGTGTTTTGTGGTTCAGGTCCATGGTAAGAAGGGGTTGAGGGGATCATTTTATTCCAAAGCTTTCTTATCAGGGAGTGTTTGCTATTCTGTTTTCTTGAAGGCATTTTGGAATCCAGTTAATGGTGAGTGGGAGATCCCAGCTCAGGGATTTCATAAAGTGATAGAACCAGGAGGTGCTGACAAAATCCAATCAGAGTGAAACAGAGTCCGAAGGGTTTTAACTGTCTCAGAAAGAGAGACCCAAGGAGCTGGCTGAGGGCGACCTGATGCCTTGTGTATATAAGAAGTGATCCAAGGAAGGTATTTGAGAACAGAGTTTGGGACAGAGCCTCCCTGCCAGGGAACCTAAGGACCAGGATGACCTAAATGCCTTTGTTCATCTCCTGTTTCCACTGATGTCCCCAACCACCATGGCCATTCTCATGTTACCTTGATTCACGACATTTAACGAAGAATAACCTCCAGTCAGTGAAGGAGGGGCTATTGGACTACCAGGCTGAGGGCACAGGCAGTCAGTCAAAGCAGGGGCGGCATGGAAGCAGCAGCGGGTCACATCGTAGCCTTCCCTTCCCTGTGTGGAAGCAGAGAGGGATGACGCTGGCAGTCCACTATCTCCTTTCCATTTAACCATGGACGGGTGCTGCCCTTGTCACTTCTAAACCCCTCTGAAAACACCCTCTCTGTCATCTCCTGGGTCATTCTAAACCCTGTTAAATCAACAAAGTTAACTATGCTAGCTGGTAAGACCAGAAAAATTTGAATCCTAAGATTATGTTTGAAGCTAGCCTGGGTTACATAAAGCCTTGTCTCAACCAAAACCAAAACCAAAACCAAAACCAAAACCAAAACCAAAACCAAAACCAAAACCAAAACCAAAACCAAAAATCAAACCAAACCAAACCAAAACAGGGGTTGGGGGTCACCAGTGTATCTCTGTCCCCCAAGATTCATCTCTATGTAATCCTCAACTCTTAACGGTCTTTATTGTTTTGGTACTTCAATCTGGGAAACAATTTTAATAGTTAGTGTCTTGACCATGGGTGATGTATAGAGCCATTGGGTGGATGGCCTCAATCAAAGGTCTCCCACTAGTCAAGCCTTTAAGATATTACCAGTTTGACCTCAGGAAAGAGATAAGTAATTTCCCTTCCCAATTATTTCTTTTCCTCTTCCACATCTTCAGTGTCTTTAATTCTTTATTCTATCATGATGAAATTTCTCCCAACTCTTTAAAAATTGTAAGTCTGTAAACTTCTTTAGTCCATGTTTATTTCTTTCTGGCTTTCCCTCTCTTTTCCAACTCCCTCACATTTCCTCCATTGCCCTTCGTGTTTCTTAGCTTGGTGAGGGCTGACTTGAACTCCACCAAAGCAAAGGAAATGCTACCCATGGTTGTAGCAGAATGAATTCCACGTTCTTCCTGCTCTGTTGAGAGCGGAGGGGAAGAGCTACATTCTGATCGACAGGCTGTATGGTTGACAGGTTGTATTGGATATCGTGGTTAGGACCAAGAGCTCCCTCCCAGGACTGAGGCCCGTGCTCCCAGCTGTGTGATGGTTACTTGCTAAGGAGGCACACAGAGATATTCCCTAATCTTTGCTGGAAGCAGAAGGAAGCTGTCTCTCCCAGGGCTCATTCCCCTCCAGAGTCAGGCTATGTCTGCTCTTTTTGGCTGCTGTGGAGGACGGACGAAGCCTCTTGCCATCTTAGAAGTATCATTCAAGCTTCAAAACTTTCCATGGGATTCATGGTTCCAAGTTCTCTCCACATTCTTTGACCAAGTCCACCTCTCTTCTCTTCTCTCAATATGTGTTTCTTTGGGCACTTTACAAAAACCTTCCAGGAAGCAAATGTCCACATCTGTGGGGAACTGGAAGCTAAGTGCTTCCCCAGAGAAACCACTCCGGGGTGAATAGACTTAGTCTCCAAATCCAAAATGCTCCCTAATGGGAAACATCGAGCCCAAACATGACACCACAGAATTGACAGTTCCATGTAAGACTTCTAAATACTGTATGAAATCACCATAAATGAATGTGTGTTGAAATTTGGTTCCCTTGGCTAACACATTTTATTATGCATGTGAAAATATTCTGTAAATATTGTCTGAAACATGGAATGCTTCTGATCCCATGCATTTTGAGGAATGATAGTCAGTCAACCTGTAATAGAATGTATACATCCACATGCTCCTTCCTACTTAGATCTCTTAGCTTCCTCACTGCCGTATTCAAATCCGGGATAGTTTCATTAGACCCAACCCCAAACACAAACTTGGCTATGTTTTCAGAGCAACAGACGAACTCCAATCCCAATTTCTAGCCATGGCCCTTTATCTTAGTGAGTAATTTTTACTTGTGGCATATGGGGTCAGACCTTCATTGGATCTTCAGCTAGAGCTGCATGAAATCAGTTTTGAATCTTGCTTCTCTCTTTCTCAGGAAGGCTACACTGTTGTTCTTTGTGTTTCTCCTACTTTGGGCTCCTGAGCTCATAAGTTTTCAAAGACTCACTCTGCAATGTCCTAGCTTGTCCAAAGTCACCAGGACCCCATTTCTGAGTGTCACAGGATAAAATGGAGTTTTTTGTTCTGTCTATTTAGATCTGAACAGTAGTGCTGGATGCAATAGTGAATAAAAAGGTATTTATTAATCTCATAGGAAACATGCTTTTTTGCTGGATTTAAATTATCGAAATACATTCAACTATATATGCATGAGAATAGGTAGCTATCCTGATAGCCATTCCCTAATTCCAATATATCCCAGTCTAAGCACTTTATCTCTTTTCTATTATTTGTCTAATATAGAGTAACAAACTCTACAAGATTGAAATGATCAATGATTCGATGTTTACCCGTCCTTGATTTGTCTGGATTTTTCTAGCCCATCTGGGCTGGACTTGCTTGGTCTTGGATGAGTTTTCTCAGTCAGCTTTCCTCAACTTGAAAGTTGGCCTTGGGCTGGCTAGTGTAGGCCAGCCTAAACTCTGTTGTAGTCTCTCTTCCTCCTGCAAGCAGCTAGCTTGGGCCCATTCCTAAAGCACATGGGGGCAATGAGAAAAAGCATGACTCGTTTTACAAGAGCAAGCCCTGATTCACAGGTCCTTTGCAAACCTCTTACATTGAGTTGTTCAAAGTGCAGAATCAGAATGAAATGGAACCATAAATTATAGGGCCACAGGCTTAGCTACTGGAAGACCTTTAATTAATGCCATTTGTACGAGAACTCTGCATACCACCCTGGTCAAGTTACTATTATCTTCTGACACGACAATTCCATTAGCCCTCATTATAACTGCATCCCCTACTTCTACTCTTGACCTCTATAGTAAATCACTTCATTCCCAGAATCCTATCTGTTGAAATTTTCAATCAGATCATGCCAACCCATAATCCTTTTGTGGTTCCCCATTGCATTCAGAGCTAAACCAAAATTTCTTACCTTGCCTTCCTGCCCCCATCCATAGACACTCTCTGCACTGCCCCTGCACTGAACCACTCTATTCTTTTTGTCTTTTTAGCATCAGGAAGTCTCATCTTTGGTGCTCTTTCTGGAGGGCATTCTGTGCTCCAGATGTTTAGATCATGGACTCCTCCTTATCTTTCAGGTCAGACACCTATTGTCTCTTAAATTCTTGATCTTGTAGTTTTGTAGCAATTTTGTATTTGAAATTTTATTTATTATTATTATTATTATTATTTGCATTTCCCCTTTTCTGATTAAAATGTGAGTTCTATGGGAATAGGAGCCTTGTATATCAGTCAACTTTTCATCACCATAACAATATACCCGTGATAACAACTTACAAAGAAAAATGAATTGCTTTGGGTCACAGTTTTGAGCCATGGTCAGCTGGCTCGAGTACTTTTATGCCTGTGGCAAGTCTGGGTAAAATAGCAAAAACATGACGCCAGGCTGAAATGCTCACTTTACAGTCAAAAAGCGAAAGGAACAGTTAAGGCGAGATTGAGGTCTGATGGTTTCCTTCAAGGGCACACCTCAATGACTTGAAGACCTTCTACCAAGCCACTTCTTCTTAAAGTTTCACCACCTTCAATGCTGCCACCACAGAGACCCTGCCGTTAGCACATGGACTTATTTGAAACTTGCAAGACTCAAAGGATAATACAGTCTTTGTGGTTGCTTCTTCCCTCACCAATATTGACACTAACAGACACACTGAAAATTATAATTATTTACTCAATAATAAGTGATTTAAAATCTAAGCCTATGGCCCTAACATATAAAACACATACATCCTACTTCACTAACGTGTGCTACAAACATGGCCACACTCCCTCAATACTCAGTATAGTAAGACCCTAGAGGCCTGCTGCCCTGCCTTTGACATTCGTTTCAAGCCTTTTCTAGCTGGAAGTTCTAGCCAGTCACTTCCCTTTTCAGTAGACCCAGTTCTTAATTCTTTCTCCTTTGCCCATTGTGACTAGACTCTCCATAGACATCCCATTTTTCTCTTCAGTCTCAAGAGACCATATAATCATCTGTCACCTTCCAGTGCTTTAGATGGAAACTGGGAGGCCTCAGTGACTGTAGGGTACTATAAGGGCAAGATTTCTCTCTGACATCTGTCAGTTTGTCTTGAGGTCAAGCCATGGTGTTGATGTGTGCAATTCCAGTAGAAGTAGTGTGCTGGAGAAACTGCTAATCATAATTTCCCCTTTATTTTGAGGTTCGAAGATTATTTTCTCTTCTATTTGGTTCCCCAAGCTCCTTCTGCCCCAGGGAGTTCTCCCTCTTGGTGAGCTGTGCCCAGTTTCTTTGGGTCACTGCAAATACCCAAGGCTTCATGGGTGTCATTCAGGTTCACGCTTTGAAATGTTCTCCTTTCCTCTCTCATCTGCAGATGTCCACTCTGTTTTCTTCCTCCCTCTGGCCTCCAATGTCCTCCAGGACTAGATTCTTCAAGTCTAATTGACTAGGGATCTGCACATGAGCTGTCCCAGGGTTCCTTGATCACATTCTTCCTCCTGTGTGGAATAAACTCTTCTTGCCTCAAAGGCGGTAAGAACGGAAGGGGCCTGTGCAAGCCTGATCTCCTAGTCTCTTTATTACATTGGTTTTTAACCAAGACTCTGGGAGGGACTCCAGCAATCTGTTCCCAAGGTCTTTGCAAAATTAGCAAAAGCAAGATGTTTTCCTATTCGTTAGGGTGGTGGTTGGCTGTCCGGCTTGGGGGAAGTTATGGTAGGAAGCATTCAGTTTTGATTTTAGGAACTCAGATTATAGGGTGGTCTGTCCCTTCCCATATGTGTTGAGACTAGGGAAGGGACACGTGATGAAGGATTCTTCACTAATGACACGCATGTATCGGTCTGCCTTACATTGCGAAGTTGAGCTCCTTTTGTCAGGATTCCATGGCAAGAAACGCACCCAAAAACCTTCTGGTGGTAAGCTGCGGCTTCTTGCTGCTTCCGCAGACTCAGGCTGATTGGCAGAGTGATGACAGCCGAGACAGACTCATGCCCTGAAGCAAGACCCGCGGGAGGGCACGTGATGTTTAGAGGGTATAAACAGGACTCGACGGACAGTGTAGGAAGCTGAGCATGGCTTGCTGGTACAGCTAGTTGTGCAACACACTGGCCTTGTGTTTTCACCGATCTTTCCTTCCCTGAGAGAGGCACAACAGAGAACTTCTCCTGCCTCCCCTCTTGGTCCCTCCCGATGACTTGTACCCATTCAGCTGAGGCTTGGCTATTCCTGTCAGGTTATTCCACTGCTGCTACCGTCCTGACAGTACCGAACTGGACTGCAGGTCTCTCTCTGAAGTGTTTGTGAGAGGATAGAGCTCTCGTTGCTGACCTGTGAATTGAACTGCCAATTTCCAGAGAACACTGGCAGGAATTGCTCTAAAGAACCTTTCTAAACAGGTCCACTTCCCCTTACCCCCTTCCTTTCTTTTCTACCACCTCTGGTGGGTGATGGGCTAGAAGGGAATCATCATTAAAAGTAGACTTTTAATGATGTAATCAAAGTTACAGTTGGGGGTCAATTAAAGTATGTGTGTCTTTGACCTAGAACTTGAGTTACAAGGGCAAGGACACTCTCTCAATGTAGGAAAATGTGTACCAAATACTTGATTCTTACATATGCCTGGTTCATTTTTTTTTAAAAAAGATTTTATTTATTGTATATGACTACACTGTAGCTGCCTTCAGACACACCAGAAGAGGGCATCAGATCTCATTTCAGATGGTCGTGAGCCACCATGTGGTTGCTGGGATTTGAACTCAGGACCTCAGGAAGAGCAGTGCTCTTAACCACTGAGCCATCTCTCCAGCCCCATATGGCTGGTTCAAACCGCGGCTTTCTCTGAAATACTCCTGCTGATGCAACATGTAAGAATAGTCGTTTACCTTGGTTTCCCCTGTTTTATGGCAACTACTTATGTTAGAATCCCTAAGTTCATAAGTCATAAAGCCAGGAGCAGTCCTATAACGGTGCCTAGGTCTCTGTGTGAAGTCCCTTGGCGTGTACATCCCAGTATCAATCTAGGAGATCAAATTTCATGGGGCTCCCCCAGAGTGACTAACGATCTTTCTATTTGATTGACAGACAGTGTTCTAAAGTCAATGTCATGCGAGAGGCAGTCAAGATACACACAGTCAGAACTTGGAGGAAGAACGAACAGTCAGAGAGTAGTGTTAGGCAATGGCATAGTAAAGAGATAGGCTTTCAGTTTTAGATTTTTCACCAGCCTAAGTTTTGAATTTGTAGGGGATATCTACGCCTGGTTATATATTAGTACATTTTTATTATGTCTTTAAAGTAGAGCCCGAAATGGCATAATCTTCATCTCTTCTCCTTCATAAAGTCGGGGTCTTTTCATAGCAAAAATGAATTATAATTTATTATTTTAAAAAATCATTCCCACACACAGAGGAAAATTCCTGTGTGGATCTGACATTGTTCTGGGCATTTTGTACAGTCCTCTCCTTGACTCCTTGAAACAACTTTTTGACACAGCATGTTTTTATCTAAATGAGGCAGTTACAAGGGAAAGGAGAGAAAGAAGGGGGGGTAGGAAGAAGGAGGAAGGCAAGGAAGGAGAGAAAGAGGAGCAAAGCAGACAGAGGGAAAAAGAAGAAGGGCAGGAGGGAGAGAAGGAAACAAGGAAAGAAGTAAAGGAGTTATTTCTCTGAGATCACAGACTTCCACCTCTCTGTCTGTCTTGGCTCTACCCAGCATGCTTTGCTTCTGCCGCCCTCTGTGTAGAGTTTCACGTTCACCTAGATTGTTTGGTGTGACTCATATCAGAACATGTGTCTGTTGCTTTATACTTCTGCTCCTACACTTCAGCTACAGTACAATCAATTTCCTTGTCGATGAAGAATAGAGTCCCATCTTTTGCCCCATCACCTTACGGGGCATGTGGCAGAACTTAACTTGTGGTGGGGATTCTTTAGTTTCAACAATAAAAACTAATTAGCAGTCATCAGGAAAATACCCCCGAGGGAGGCCCGAGAATCACCTCAGGGATCAGTTATGTTTCTGCCCCCAGTAGCGTGCCATCCCTGGGAGCTGGTGGGGGAGAGAACACTGAGTTTCAGCTGAAAAATGAAAAAGGGTGCATATGTAGCCAGAAGCTACAGGTAGGCTTTGGAGTTCTGTTCTGAGGTACCGCTGTTGGCCAACACATGTGTGAGATGCTAGTTACCATAGCAACGAGTGCAGCAAGCGCTCTCTCTTCTCTCTCTCTCTCTCTCTCTCTCTCTCTCTCTCTCTCTCTCTCTCTCTCTCTCGTTTATGGATCCAAATCAATAAATGTTTATAAATAACTCTCCAATTGGCCCAAAGAAGTAAAAACATAAGCCAGAACAGCCCTTCTGTCCTGTGAATGTGAGTCATGCTTAAGTCACGCTTATGTTGGCCACACTGTGGGGACAGAAAAAGGCTATCCATGGAATAAACAATTGGCCACATCATTTTCTTTGCAAGAGCGCTTAGGGAAAAGCTGCTGAGTGAAAAATCCATTGCTCATGCTCAGTGACAACAAAGAGTCCTGAATTCGCACAAGCAAGAAGCCTAGAGGAGACAAAACTGTCCAGACCACGGGCTTCCGTGGAGACAGATGCTAGGTCCAAAGATGGCAGGGAGACTGTGGGACCTAGGTGGTTATGCTAAACTCCAGTGGAATAGGTACCGGCCTCACCTTGACTGGGTGTTGGCTCACAACGCCCTACAGTATGCAAGTCGGAATTCATACAAATGTGGAACTTCGACTCAAGAGTCCCAACAAAAATCAAATCAGACCACCAGCAGCCAGGAAAGCGCGTTCTTTCTATAGCACTGAGCACAGATGGCTGAACAGCCTCTCTCAGAAGATTTTTGGTGAAAGGGAAAGTTGTTTTCCTCCCATCTCTATCTAGTAGCTGTTACATTCATTTCCTGAGCCAACATTTTCTTCAGCTCCCCTTCCTTAACTTCTGCTTGTCTGACTTTGTTCTTGGCGCGAGGAAGATCTCACCTAGGAGGTGCTTCTTCATGGCGGCATTTCAAGTCCCTGAAAGCCACTACCTCATTCTTCTTTGGTTTCCTATTGCTGCTGATAGGCTGTTCTCTCTCTCTCTCTCTCTCTCTCTCTCTCTCTCTCTCTCTCTCTCTCTCTCTCTCTCTCTCCCACCCCCCTCAGAATTCTCTTGACTTGTCAAATCTCTTTTCAAAAATGTGAACTCTCAGAGCAAACTGTACAAATACCCAGATGGGGTTAGAATTTCAGAGCACAGAAAAATTGTCTCCGGAACCTTCTTCGTCTATGGATATGGCTTCTTTCTTGCTCTTTCTTTTTTCCCTTCCTCCCTTCTTTTTTTCTTTCCACACTGAGCTGTTAGCACCAAGTGGATCAAGTCACACAGGGATCCCATCTTAGCGCAGAGAAAATTAACATAAATTATTATATCCCCACCCAGCAAGAACTCAACTGGGGTAGGGGTTCCCCAGCAAGCCACCAGTTGGAGTGACAGAAAGGAATAATTGTTCTAATCGTCAGGACAAAGATTTTTAGCTGGCCAGCATCAAGTGGAGAAGGAATGGTTGTCCAAAGATTGGAGGGGTGGTAGAGAACAGCCTCACTTCATCATCAGTGTCTTTCTGCTTCACCTGGATTCTACAGTGGATGGACTTCACTATGGAAAAGCTTCTCTGTTTGTCACTTTTCCCCTGAAAGGACGTAAGTCACCCACAATTTAGTGTAAATGAGTCCATCTTTTACTTAGTGTGAAAGAGTAGAACTTAGGGCAGTAAGAGAAGACTGACTTCCTAGACTGGGGAGAGGGGCAGGATAAAATTAAGGAGGACCATTTGAAGGAAGTGGGTTGGCATCAAGGCTCTACTGTGTTTTCTTACCTCTATTGTACTGTTCTCTCTGGCTATGGGGACAAAGAAGCAAATAATCCCAAAAAGCAGAGAAAGGAGATGCACGCAACACAGCCATATTAGGAAAAAGAACACGGGGCTCCAAGGACCCCCAGGTCCATCTACAGGGCCTTGACATCAAGGTTTAGGTTTAAGTAGAGGGACAGGCACAATTACTAGGCAGTCCTGGTCAAGGTGTGGTCCAGCCCACCACCTTTGTTGTCTATCCCTGGCTGGGCTCCAGTGTCTCCTGCAAGGTCTTACAAGTTGTCAGAGCTGTGTGATATCTTTAAGAGACAAGCTCATCTTCTGGTTGGCCCTAGGGCTCCAGTCTTTTCAGTCCCCCTGCAAGAGACTTTAGTTTCGCAGGACCCCCTGCTTCAGTTGTCTCTGAGAGCTGAGGAGAAGGGCACGCATGTGTTTTTAGAATAACTGTATTCTTGGCAGTGCACTTGGACAATCTCTGTCTGGCCCTTTCCAAATAGTGCAAGGAGAGGGTACGTGCCCTGAGTTGTTCTATAGTTTAGAC
This sequence comes from Rattus rattus, assembly GCF_011064425.1. Lineage (NCBI taxonomy): Eukaryota > Metazoa > Chordata > Mammalia > Rodentia > Muridae > Rattus > Rattus rattus. Next base: position 65,339,402 of record NC_046167.1, on the reverse strand, counting down.
TTCCAAATATCTGGAGGTTTGCAGGAAATCTTAAGTCTGGAGTTATTGACAGAGACAATGAAGAGGTATCTGCTGCTAGTTCTTCACCTGATATTAGGGTTTACACCCACAGGGTCTTTCCACTTCTATTGCAGTAAAACAAGCAGCAGAGACTGGGGAAATAAACAAAATGGAAGACACTCCCTTACTGAACCTTAGAACTTTGCCCGGAGAACTTGGTGTGGGCCTGGAGTCTGGGAGACCTATTGGATGATGAGGAGCCATAGACATGAGTAATCCCAGAGCGCTAAGATTATCTGCTTGGACTAGCAGAAGAGATTAAGACAAATAGAGACAACTACATGCTACTTCACTCCCATGTATGCACGTGCGTGTATGTATGTGTGTACTTGTGTGTGTGAATGCATGGATGTGTCTTTGGTATGCTAGGGAAGCATGTTTGAGAAAGTTCTAGAATCCAAGATTTCATCTAGGGCAAGAGATAACTATAGTAAGAGAGTCAAAAAGTCAGCATACCTGTCTTTTGTTTGAAGTAGGATAGAAGGACTGGAAAAGGGAGTAGGGCATTAGAAGGAAAAGGAGCCCCTCACTGAAGAATTTGGTTGAAGCTTTTGCCATCTGCAGGGCAAGAACCACAGCACAATTAACAACCACAGGAGGTCCTTCTCCTCCTCAGCCCCAAGCCTGCTGTGTTCTAGGAACTCAAGAGAAACCCCATTCCCAAGGAAAGGACTCTTGCTAAAGCCCTTGCTCAACCCCAGTGGTTCTTGCTTTTACCCAATCACGTTACAGTTCCACCTGAGGCCTCTTCAGAATCACCTCATGGCTCCCTCTTATCAAAAGGAAGAGAAAAAAGAAAGGTTTCCTAGCAACCTTAGAGATGCAATTTGAGAAGCACCAACATTGTCCGTGTTAACTGCTGAGATAATTAGGTGCCCCCCTGCCCTTCAGGAGTCCCTCCTTATGCTTGGGTATGCCTCGCTTTTCTCTTAGCACCTCCTATGTTTAAACCTGTATTAGAGAAACTTTAATAAAATCCACCAGCTGCTTGATAAACTGGCTCCCTTAAAATTCCTTTCTGCGTCGAAGCCACAAATCTCCTTTGCCTTGAGTCAGGTCCCTGAAAGTCTAGGGGAGCTCCTCGGGCTTCAGAGGATGACTGTATGGAGGAAGATGTGTCTCTGTTCCCTTTCCACTGGGAAGCTCACTCGGTAAAACAATTGTTCACCTGTGCGAACACAGACATGTGTCAATTCCCTTTGTCTGATTTTTTTTGAATGTTGTTGATTACTTATTCTTTATTGGTTAACATACAAAGAACTGGGTTTCATTGTGACAGTTCACACATACATACAGATCAGTGTGGTCCGCCACTCCCTGCCTCATTTCCCCTCCCCCTTGCCCACCCCTTCCTCTCCTCAAATACTCTCCCCTTGAGCTCTTATGACCCATGCATTCTCTTACCCTCTCTTGCTTCCTTGTCCTTTAGGCAACTTCCTCGTCTCTCATAATGCTCTCTCTATTTTAATCCCCCCCCACGCATACACCCACCATGTCTTATTTGTCTTTCTGAATCTGGTTTATTTAACCTAATTTAATAATCACCAGTTTGATACATTTTTTCCTATGGATTTTATTCGTTTGAGCTGCATAAAATTCCACTGTGTGCCCTGTGGTGGTGGTTCACACCTTTAATCCTAACACTCTGGAGGCAAGTGGATTTCTTTGAGTTTGAGGGAGGCCTAGTCTATAAAAGATCTAGGACAGCCAAAGCTACACAGAGAAACTCTGTCTCAACAAACAAGCAAGCAAACACAAAACAAAAACAAAAAAAATCCATTGTGTGCATAGGCTGCATTGAGTTTTATCCACTTTTCCATAGATGACCGCTTAGACTTTCAAACCTTCTTTACAAAGTTAAAACATCCTAGAGAAAATGTCACATCAGTATCAGATTTGTTCTTTCTGCCACCAGCATATCCAATCCATGGATAATAGATAAGGGCAGATCCTTGGTGAAGGATATTCTCACTGGATCTAAATTTCTTTGCCATTACAAATAACATCACTGCAAGAAATGTCCTTGTTCTCACGTAACTTTGCATTTTATGACTATATCATGAAATGCTGCAATAAAGTGGAAATGCTGGCAATGACCGCAAAAGGCAACATTGCTAAACTGCCCTCCAGAGAGATAATATGAACACATGCTCCCACATGCACAAGCACGCTGCAGTTAAGTGTCTACGGGCTAGCTGTAGAAACATCAGCAGAGAGCTTGTTAGTAATGTAAGTCTGCCATGGTAGTATCATCCCGGTGTGTGTGTGTGTGTGTGTGTGTGTGTGTGTGTGTGTGTGTGTGTGTAGAAGTAGGGGGGACAGGAAGTAGGTAAGGTTGAGGAGCTCTGTCTGTAACCCCTTCACAACAGCTAGTTGCCAAGCTCTGTTACTTTGTAATTCATCAGTGGATATGACATTTATTGGGCATCTCTGGGGAAATCCCAGGTTCTCGAGTCCTGGAACAAGGAAATGGACAGAGGCATGTGAATGAATAGAAGCAAAAGCAGGGATGATTTAGTAGAAAAAGATACACTTCCAAGGAAAGAAACCTGCTGGAGCAGAGTTTAGTGGCTCAAACAATCCCTCCTCCCAAAGGAGGAGCCTTGGTGTGTGGGGGGGTGGGGTGGGGGAGTGTCATTTGCAGAGTCATTTTGGATCGTTTGCTACGTACAGGTTTTCTTGCATAGTCTAGTCATTTGTCTCTGGAGCAGCATCTTCAGTCTCCACCCTGGGATGTTTGTTTGGTGTTATAAGGAGCACAGATTACATTCAGACACCCGGAGGTCTCTGCACTGGGTCAGTGGCTCCAGACAGGTGTAGTCCTGGCAGGTGGGGTGGAGGTTGTGAATGTGGTAATGAATGGGAAGGAGATGAACATTCACAGCCTTCCTCTTGATCAGCTAATTCTGTAGCCTTTGTGTAAAACTTTCCTCACTTCCCTTTTTGCCCAACTCTCCTACCTCAGCTTGAGTGAAGCTGAGTCTTCTTTCATGCATTTAAGAACCTTTTGTAAGTCATTATGTATAGCATCTCCCACCCAGCTAATATATCATCTGTGCTTACAAAGGCAGGCAGATCTCTGAATTCATTTGCAATGCTAAAAAATGTGCTTGCTGGCTTTTTCTAAGAATCAGGGGGCTAGGGTCATGAGTGCTGATTCGTGGAGTTGGTCTTGAACAAATCAAGAAGAATAGACTTTGGGGGCTATGGTTGAAGCATGGAAACTGGGAATAAGGGAAGATGGCCTGGGAAGCCCCTCATATAATTCATATTGCATCCTTATATTTTCCATAGTTGAGAAATTACACATTTTTGAACTCATGTTTTTAGAGTTCTTTCCCACAGCCTTAAGGGTTACAGCATTTATCATTTTTTGCTAAGACATTAGACACACTATTACCTCCCAGACTTGTGCTGTCTCTGATTATCATTAACCTTGGTAGAGAGCACATTCCCAAATAACCTTGGCAAGAGGAACATGAAGTTGTACACACACACACACACACACACACACACACACACACACACACACACACACACACTCACACCTCATGCCCAGCAACCATTAACACTTTTGGAGGCCATGTCCTCTGGCTCTGCTCCAGGGGCAGGAAACCACATCACACTGTCCTTTCTATGACAGTGCAGGACTCCGCACTGGTAACTTCTGATTGTGTTTTAGTAGGTTTCTGTTTTTTAACCTTTCAGATAAAACCAAATGGCTTGAAGTTACTTGTTTTGGGTCCTTATTTCTTCTGTTTCTGAAAGTTTCAACTAACCTGATAGTATGATAAAATTATGAAGATGGATCTGGGGAGATGGCTCAGTGGTTAAGAGTACTTGGTGTTCTTGTTAAGGACAAGCTCATAATTGTCTATAACTCTAGTTCCAGGTGATTCAGAGCACTCTTCTGGCCTTCACAGGCACCAGGCATAAATCGGGAGCATATACATGCATCTATGCAAACTCTCATACACATTAAAAATATATGTCTTCAAAACAAAAAGAAATAGGGGTGACGGCATTTTTGAGACTGGAACATTTTGTGTGCTCCCTGTTCCAAATAGTACTTTAAATAGAGAAGTATTTAAAGGAGTGTCTTAGCTAGCTTTCTATTGTTGCAATGATGACTATGACCAAAAGCAACTGGGAGAGAAAAGGGTTTACTCTAGCTTACAGTTATAGTTGATCATGAAGGGAAGCTGGGCAGGAACTTAAAGCAGGAACCTGGAGACAGGAACTGAAGCAGAGACTCTGGTGGAATGCTGCTTACTGGTTTCCTCCATCTGGCTTGCTCAGTTTGTTTTCTTATGCAATCCAGGACTATCTCCCTAGAGGTAGCAGGATCTCCAGTGGGCTGGGCTCTCCTCTATCAATCATTAATCAAGAGAAGGCATGACAGACGTGCCTATAGGCCAAGCCTATAGCATTTTCCCAGCTGAGGTTTCCTCTTCCCAGGTGACCCCCCCAAAACCAAACAAAACAGAACAAAAGTAAAGCCAGCCACTACACAGGACTAAGAAATTCTAGAAGAGATTGGGCTTTCAGAATGATATTTCATCACTTTATGCTACTGAAACAGCTGTTCATAGGACTTCCCAGTCTGCTCTAAATTTGGAAATCAGACTTAATATTCATTCCTCTTCCCATCCTTCTTCCTCCTATTCCTCCTCTTCCTCCTCCTCCTTCCCCTGCCTTTCTTGAGATTTTACCAATGTTCACTGGTCCCCAGTCATTTCTCCTTGCCTTGTCGTCTGTATTATCTTAACAGGCTCATCCATTTCCTTTGCTCTTCTTTTTAATCCAAACTGGAAGTATGTAAAAAAGGTTTCTTGAAATAGCCTTGTTAGCATTTTTCTCTTTAAGAACATCGCAAAGCTTAGAGCTCAAACACATCCTTTAACACAGGACTATCAGTGTCTATTAGATGTTGTGATACTCATTTTCATTCTCTTTGGATATTTATTATTATTATTTAACTTGTGTATCTTTGAGATATGGTCTCAACATATTTTCTAGACTGACCTGGAACTCACTGTGTAGCCATTAAAGATGGTCTTAAACTGGAAATCTTCCTGCCTTTGCTTCTAGAGTGCTGGCCATACCCAGGTTTTTTTATATTAAATGGGGGGCCTTGACAGCCAGCACTAGGCTAGCTCTTTGTGGTTCTCAGGATATTTCTTCAACTACATTTGTGTGAATGCTTGTAGGAGACTTTGTATGAAGCCCTGGCAGCTCTTCCCTGAGAAATTAAATACAAGGAATTAACGTGAGGATTGAGGTCATCAACAAATTGTAGTAGTATTCCAATATGGAAGGATCAAGGCCAACAAACTGAATAATAAGAGGGATGGGCTAAGTTGCCTCTTCCCTAATCATGGTAATTTTCCTCTTATCCATTCTGGAACAATCTGGCATGTTGTCCACCTTTTGTTGGCCTCCCCTGGATTCTGCCAGCCTGCAACTTGTGGACACTCAATTGTTTCAAAGCACATAATAGCCAGACATCCAGGGTGTGGGAAATCTGGTTTTCTCTTTGGGGAATCTGTGCAGTAACATTGTTATGGGTCTTAACTCGGGGCTGTGGAGTATTTAGACCATACCGCTCTCAAAGCCACCCCTACTGTTTATGCCTGAGAAACTGGGAGTGGAGCTCGCAGAACAGGACAGGAAAAGACCTTGAGGACAACTAGACAGGGAAGATCAGAAAATTACTCTGGAGTGAGCCACTAAACTGCTACCTCTGGTTTTTCACTGAACATCTAGCTCATTGCAAACCCTCTAAAAAAAAACCTCCTAGAATATTCTTAAATATTACATATAACAAAAGGAGGAGCATTTGCTCTCTGGTTCTGATTCCTTTCCCTAAGGATTACCCTCCAATGATGTGACTAATCTTAGGGTCTTGTACATAGCAAAGTTGCTGCTGGTTCCCATGAGCACCAAGTGAACAGTGATGGATAAGAGAAGTGGATAAGAGAAAAGATGCTGGACTATACTTGGGATCAGCTGCAAGTGCTGAGAGGGCTTGGATGTACATCGAAGATGCTGTACTCACAATACACACCAGGAGACTTAACCTCAAGGATTAATCTCTACCCCAGACTGAACTTAAGGATTGGTGAAGGAGTGATGTTTTTAGGTAGTCATGGCAAAATGGTGAGTTTCAGTCTACATAATCTCTTTGTGTCTACCCCTTTTAGGAAGATGGGGCTCTCTATAGAGAGTTCATGGGAAGCTGGGTACAGTGATCCGGCCTTTCAACAAGTTCAGGATCCAAGAAACATTTGTAGACTAGACAACCAGGCCACCCACCTTGTCCAACCAGGAAATTATTCTTGGTCTTAATGGAATTCCACTCACCATTTCTATTCAGCCATTCTTGCTAATAAGGAAAACATCACAGGGCAGGCAATTCAGTCTTGATGTCCTATGACTAACAATGTGGTGGGCATTTTTGCTAGAGCAGCATGCATGTCCCAAAGATGTTTTTAAGCGTGAGGTATAACTCAGCCATACTCTCTCCCGTGGCCTCAAGTCCTGCCTCACATACATAGGCGTGTCCATATATAAATATGCATCTGGCAAGCGCCATCACTTTGTAGTAAAGGACAGTGATAGATGTTTGAAAAGGTCTTCTTTGTTTTCCCCAAGGACAAGGAAAGTCTGAAGAGGGAATAAGAGGTTCTGTGGTCTCCCAGAAGGAGGCATTGTTTTGCTTCTTACAGATGGCTGACAGCAGGTTGCAGCCTTGTGCTGGTCGTTAGAGAACATCCGGTGTGGGAGTGCATACCTGCCGTGTGGGATACAGGGATGTGCCTGATTTGACTGGACATCTCACTCAGCCCACACTCCCTTTGCCTCTCTGTTCTGTTTTCAGACAACCTCAGCCCTTAGCATTTTTGACATTGTGACATGCCAATATCCACTCAAGAAATTCCTAGACCTGTATTCATTCATTTCTCATAAAAACAGCACAAAGCACGCAGGATCCTGCAAAGACAATAAGCTGAGGTTTGAGTGGTTACTGAATCCCCCACACGGCCTTGGAACAATAGATTTGTGTGGAAATGAAGCCTGGGTTCTAACCCTTTAGGCTCTTGCCTCTGCCCGCCCTACTCTTCTTGGTCATCCACTGAGGGTTGATTTGCTAGTCACTCCTCCCATGCCGTGAGTTGTAGGTTTTTCTAGCTAATCCTTCTTGGAGGATTCTCTAACTGATTTTTTGCATATTTACTTTGTTTCTTCAACAATAGGGTGAGAAACCCGAGGGCTATGGTGGTGTGATCTATCAGCCAGGATCTAAAGAGTGACCTTGAAGAACACCCTCCTGAGGTCTTATGCTACACGTGTGCCAACTAGAACTTGGGCATGGCAGAAATAAAACTTCACCAGCAAGGGATTATGGGGGAAGCAGAGAGACCTGGAACTTGACTGGCAAGGAGAGAGGGTTCTGCACATAACCACTCATTTTACTCCTCCTCCTCTTCTACCTCCTCTCTCTCCTCTCCCCTCCCCTCTCCTCCTCCCTTTCCTCCCCCACTTCACTTCTCTTTATCTTTCTTCCTTTCTTCTCTAAAAGCAGAACTTTCAATAATGTGAGGTAATGGTGGATTCTTATGCAGAGTCTACCCATGCGAATTGCTACTTCATGAATATAGGTCACAAAACATGAACCATCAAGAAAAGCCTTAACGATGTTTGGTGTCCCAAAGCATGTGCTCATGATGTCTTACGTTTCTGACCCTTAAAAGGTGGTTCAGAGAAAAATAATATTTGCAACTTCGATATGAGATCTCCAGTTATCTGGGCATCTTAAGGATGTTGGATAGTTCACTGTTTGACTCTGCTGGATAAACTGAATGTGAACTTTTCTTGTGAGTGCCCAAGGTAATGTGTAACCCCATCCCGGGCCCACTTATTCTTTAAAAAAATCTCTTAAATGATACTCCTGATGTGTTGGCACAGAGATTAACAGAATCTAGGCTGGGTCATATTTTCTATATTAATTTTATGAGTATTATCATTCACATAGACAAATACAACAGAATAGAATAATATTGTGATTTAGTGTTATTATATTCATTTTTCTTCTAGTTTTAAAATAAATTAATATTAGAACATATTTTCTGAGCCCTTCTAATGGATAAATTGGATCTGTCCCACCTATTCAAGGGCTTAGCACATCATAACTTTATCTTAGTAACAGCCATTAAAAATAAATGTGTCTGGTAGCAATTCGTTATGCACAGAAATTAATTTTTAAGACGAGAGACAAGTGCCACATGTATCTTTTCTTCCTCTCTTCCTCCACCCTTTTTTGCTTCTCTTGTCCTCCTTCCTTTCTTTTCTAAAGGCCGAACTTTTCATAATAAAAGGCATTTGTAGATTCTAATGTGGGGTCCCGAGTCCATTTATGAGTTCATTTTCACTTTGAAGCGTTTCTCACTATCCATCAGTGCAGTGCACCAAAGTTTGTACCAAAACACAGCAAGCGACATCTTCTAAGTTGCTAATGCAAGCCTTTACTTGTATTTACATTTTGCATTGAATGGTTGTCATCTTTAAACACCGGTGTCTTTTGTTCCTAAGCGTTTTTAAGAGGTTGTGTAATATTTTAAGTCATGCTTACCATAGATTTCATACTATGCATTGTAACTATTATGTTCTGACCTTCAAACACCTTGGTGCTATCCTCTGAATGTTTTAAACACTGCCTTGAAATGTATTGCTCTTGAATGTTTAGCAGATAAGACTGCATGCATGGGACTGCTCTGCTATTGACCAGAACACTCTATGCCTGACGGGAGCTTGGGAAACCTAAGTACACAGGTTCCTTATCCTCCATTAGTCCCTTTGTAGGAAGCATTGAAGATACCACAAGGAAGCAAAGCTTAGCTTCTAACCTTGGTCAGCATAGTCAATGCTTTGGGCTGGATTGGTGAATTTGGAGGGGAATCAGAGAGAGGGAGAACCTTCTTGGACATTGTGGGTTGTTTAGTAGTGTCCGTGATTTTCACCAACCCCATGACCCATCCTTGCTTGTTCCATCTGAAATACCCAAAACTGCTGTCAGACATGGTCAAACGTGCCCTTGGGAACAATGTGCTCCTGATTGAGATCTGATAGCACAGAGAATCAAAGAGCCATGGAGTTGTGATGCAGGAAAGGATGGTAAAGTTTGAGGAAACTTGTTCATTCCGCTCTCCGGAAATCCCTCTATAACCTTCAACATGCGCTGACAGATACAGAGAGTGTGTATTCCAGAGTGGACGGCTTGGGTTCAGGCTCGTTTTATCACCTGCTGTCTGCAGCTTCCAGAATACTTTGACCAGTCTTTCTTAATCTTTAAGACGGGAATATAAAAATAGAGGCTATGTTACTTGGAAGAATTCATGCCAAGTATCTGTCATGAAATTTTATACATGCAACTACATGTATACACACATACACACAACACAACACACACACATGCACACACACACAAACACATATACACACATACACACACATGCACGCATGCACGCATGCACACACATGCACATACATGCTCATGTGCACCCACTAGTCCGAGAGCACACACACACACGTAGACACACACAGCTCTGAAGCACACACCAGACCACTTGAGACTTTTTAGGAAAAATTACAATGATGAGTGTGCCTTTCTTAGGGGTTTAAGGAGCTCCATTGCCTTGGGTGACTTCAGAGGACAGAAACAGACCAGGATATGAACTGCCTCTTAGAGAAAGAGGAGAGGCAGCATTTACTAAGGAAGTAGAAGAAGACAGTTCTCCCAGGCTGAGAAGTTGGGATGGGAAAAGGCACTCCTCATGGCCAGACACTAATTGAGTTATCCCCAATCTTCCCCACAGCCACTTGAGGTAGGGATTATTATTCCTAATTCTAGGATGAGGACACAGCCGCTGACTCAGGGGCCGAGAGACAGTAAGCTGCAAGGCCAGGAGCCTAGCCCACATCTGGTCAGATCCCAATCCTCTTCCTTGTAGCTGTTCTGTGTAACAGAAAGTAGGTGCCTAACTGGCAAGCCGGAGAGAACTGAAGTGACCCATGGAAAGACCGTGGAGAGGCACCAAGCCAGGGAAAATGCTGAGAGGAACCAACGAGAGCTGCTCTTCCAGCCAGTGGAAACCGAGCTTCTATGAGAGACACTAACACTAACCGTCACTTTTCCTGCCTTAACGTTTGGCAGGGGAATGAGAAAAGAGGCAGATGTGGGGCGCTCATCAGGAGGAGCTGTGTGGTGAGGAACAGCTTTGTGGGTCTACATTGCAGAGCGATGGCTGCTCTGTGGGAAGCCCTAAGCCAGGCTGTAGAACCCCAGCCAACCCCAGCCAGCCAGTGCCCAGTTGGCAGAAGTTGGCGGAGGCTCAAAGAAGAGGGGCCAAAGAAAGTCTTGGCTGGGAAACTGCAGTTACCAGACGCAAACATGCGTGATTGGTTTCTATCTTTCTGCTGTCCCTGCTGGTCCACTTAAGCCGAATTGCCAGGTGTGCCAGCAAAAGTGGTAGGCACCGGGAAGAAGAGAGAGCTGGCTTGTTCAGCAACACACAGACCAATTTCTCTGATCCCAAGTTCTTTAGAATGGAAAATCTAACCAGAAGAAAATAAGTGGCCATTGATACACGCGGGGTAAATGTTGTCTAACTGGCAAGGCACACAGTGACTCCCAGGCAGAAGATGTTTGGACCGTGTTCCTCCTTTCAAAGGCCCCTGGGCCAGCTGTAGGCTACACAAGGACCCCCACTCAGGCCAGCCAGCAGAGAATTGAAGTAATCTAATTATAATTGTGTGGCAAGAGTAGGAAGAATCATTTAAAAGTCTGTCAGAGAGAAAGATGGCTCCAGTCTGCCAGAAGTCCTTAGATGGAAATAAAGAACAACACAGGCTCAATGCTAAGTTTGGATGCTTAAAAAAAAAAAAAGCAAGACACTCACATAATAAACAGATTGTCTGTGATTGATATCGAGATAGGCTGAGAGAGACACCCCAGCTCTGTTCCTTAGGGGAGAAGTCACCAAGCAACTGTCCACTTGGGAACAAGTCTGAACATTCAGTTGAGTTCAACAACCTTGTAAAGATAAGAATATTGTTTTCTATTTTTCCTGAAATTAAAAGAGAGCTCTTTGTAGAGTTCTAATCCAGAAACAAATGGTTTGTAAAATGCTTTCCCCCTGTGTCACCCAGTGATAACCTCACAAGGCTTCACAAGTAAGAATCTAAGAAAAGTTCTTAGTTTTCGGTAAACAAGTACGGATTTCTGATATTCCGGTTTAATTTGCTGCTGCTGTTACTTGTGTAAACATAAAAATAAATATCTTCTTTTTTTGTTTGAAGTAAAGAAGTACTTTTAAATTATTATTATTATTATTTTTAGTTTCTAGTGCTGGGATTCACATTTAGGGTCATACATGCGTGAGCCTCTTGTCTTACTACGGAGCAGTATTGCCAGGTTCCAAGCAGCAGTATTTGAAAATTCTGGAAGTTTCAAAGCCAAGAGACTAGAGTCCTCTTAAATCAGTCAGCCTTGACCACAGGATCTTCGGGAACTGGGGTTGTTGGGTAGACAGAGAAAGTCTATAGAGAGCGGTCAGCATCAACCGAATGAATAAGGCGGTGTCAAAACGTAGTAGATTTTCAAAGAAAGTGTTATCTTTCTAAAAGTTTGGACAGATTCTCTCCAGAGCTCTAGTTTAGGCCAAGGTAGCAAAATTCACTGAAAACTTTCTCCTAGAGTTTCTGTACCCAGATATTACTCACCTGCCAGGAAGAATGCTATTCTAAAGAAACATGAATGTCTCACATGGCTGTGAGACTATGTCTTCAAAAAAAAAGAAGTGGGACTTTTCCAGGTAAAATCATGCTGGGAGAAGGGAAAAGGCTGCTACTTGCCAGAAGAGGTTCTCCTCCAGGATAGAGATTTCACACCGTGCTGATAACTTGTTAGAACACTTCGTTAGATACTGTGGAGCGCAGACGATATGGCTGTGGCTTCGTGATGGATGGACAGGACCATACCTTGACCAGGACCACTGAGATCTGCAGACCCCTGACCCACTACCGAGCCTAAATCTCAAAAGGTCTTCAAGATGGACTTGAGAAGGAGACAGGATATCTTGTGTTTTTTCCCCCTATCCCAGTGTGGCCACATTGAATAACTCTCCCCTTTCTATTTTGTTTTTTTTTTTTCACTCTAATTAATTAATTTAGGGAAGATTGTTGAGCCTTATTGTGGCCACCAGCACCCAAACTCTGACCCTGAACTCTGATAAGAAGATCAGTGTGGACAGATTTACAAGCAGATGCAGAATCCCTCTGGCTTTTGTCATTGTGGTTCGTGTAACCTTGCAGCTCTCATTGGATGGGACAGGAACCGCCATCAGTTGATATAAGAAGCCACACACACTTCCCTTTCTGATAGTTTAGCCATCAGGAAGGATAGCAGGACCCTCCTCCTCCCTTCCATTCGTTTGCCCTGCACACTGAGCTAGTGGGGTTAAGCTGCGTTAAGATTCAGCAACAAATGATCCTTAGTGGGTCATCACGACAAAAATGATCAGGCTGTTCTTGTGGGTTGTCATCTAAACAGTGATTTTGGTGTCCGGGCTGGTCTTGATGTCCTCAGATTCTGGATGCAGTCTGTGTCTCAGGGCACGCCAGTCAACGTACAAAACGCAAGAGAGGAATGTAGGAGAGAGCACCTCACTATGCGTGTTTGTGCCAACTTCTAAGTGACAAATGTGTTGCCGTTGAAATGTGTCATGAAAGTGAAGTCACGCAGCCTTGACTCACCTGTGAGGAGTTAGGGATGTGTAGGAGAATCTCACCAGCGTCAGGGCAGCGTGAACGGACTCTGATTCTAAGCAGCTTGACGCGCTGTCCTCATTCATCCTCATCTCTGATTATTTTGACCAGTGGTTCTCAACCTTCCTCACGCTGTAACCCACCCTTTAATGCAGTTCCTCACGTCGTGGCGATCAACCGTAAAATTAATTTCATCGCTACTTTGTAACTGTAATGTTGCTGCTCTTACAAATCGTAACGCAAATATTCGTGTCTTTCGGCGATCTTAGGCAACCCCCGTGAAAGGGTTGTTTGACCCACAGAGGGGTCACGACGCACAAGTTGAAAACCACTGGTTTTGATGCACATAGAGTTAACTTTTCTCACAAGAGATTGAGTTAGTGCAAGATAGATTTGGCCTAGTTAAATTCGTTTTTTTTTTTTTTTTTCTCTTATGGTACCAAAAAAAAATTGACTAGTCAAATATATATAGTAATTCTTGGCAGCTTATGAATAGACATTTACATGAATGTGTGGTATTTTGGCCCAAGAGCTCTGCATCTGATTTACAAGGGAAGCAGAAAGTCCCAGGGGTGGGCCTGGAACTTTCAAATCTCATGTGCTTGGGGTCAGTGTCAGAATGGATATTTGGTGGGGGAGTGGGGGAGGGACAAACCAAAGTACTTAAAAGGCAGCATAATCCTCTTGGATATCTCAGAGAATCTCAGGGGAGATTCCCTTCACTCTTTGTAGTGATACTCGGCCACACCCTCTTTCTCATCGCTTGAATCTTCCCCCACACCCCAGGCAGCCAGCAGAGTTTTCTGGTCTCCTCCTGCTCGTCCCAGTTCAGCATCTAGATGGTCTTCAAGGCCGGGAACATGGGGGAAGAGAGTGGAAACCAAGCAGACAGACACAAAACGATCTAGCATTGTGGGGTAGGAGAGAAAGCTATGATTACCGAGCATTCACAACGTGCATCCCATCCTGCTTGCTGGCATGGCAACGCCCTGAGAGCACCTGGCACAGTGCTGACACTTAATAACGCTCCCTTAGCACTGCTTTATTGACACACCATACCGCTTGGCATGAAGCTACAGCAAGGCAGAGACAGAGGTCATCTTAAAAAGGAAATGAGGGAATTGTCTTAGCCAAAAACACGATTTATTTCTTATAGGCTCATGTACGTGGACATCTGATCTCCGGATGGCAGTGCTGTTTGGGAAGGTTATGGAACTTTAAGGAACCTTGCGGGAAGAAGTATGTTAGTGGGGCAGGCTTGGGGGGTTTATGGCCTGGTCCACTCTTCCTGTTCTCAATGTCTGCCTCCCCTGTGCAGATGAAATGCGATCCCCCTGCTTCCTGCCCAGCAGACAGGCATCAACCTCTGAACCCCCAGCTTCCCTGTCTGCCACGATGGAGTCTATCCCACTTGAACCCTAAGCCAAAATAAATTCTTTCTCTTCTGGCTTGCTCTTTTGTTTGGTCAGAGTATTTTATCATAGCAACAGAAAACAGAAAACTAAGGAATGCAGGGGTCCTTATCTCTCATTTGCTCATGATTATAGATGTGGAGTGCCTTTTCGTGTTTTCCATTTTCTACCGCTGTGAACTCTGTCATTGTCCCGCAGGGACCACCCAACCCCAACCCCCCTGTTGTTTGCTTGAGTTGTGCATCCTCTTCTATGTCCAAAGTCCTCCTTTTGCATACATGTTGTCAATGCCCTCCTATACATATTAAACATGCAGACCCCCATGTCTTCACCTTCTTATTCAGCAATCTGAAATACGTGTGGCATTTGGGGATCATTCAAAGAGCTTTAAGATTTTTTTTTTTGCAAGGGTCAGATCCACCTCAAAGTGTCCAATCGGTAATTCCGGAGGTGGGACCTGTACCCCGAGCCTTTGTGTAGCTCCTGGGCTGAGTATAAATTGAAGTGAGAGTTGAGAACCCACCCATTTCTCAGAATTCAAGGGGCGTCAGAATTCCGTGACAGTGCGTGTGGAAAATACAGATTCTCCTGCTTTTCTGGAAGATTCTGACTCACCCAGATCTGCAATCTATCATGAAGGCACCCCAGGGGATGCTAATGGGTAGACTTCCCAAACCACCCTATTGGGGAAAAAAAAAATCTCCTTGTTCAAATACTCAGACAAGTCAGAGTGTTGGGCATCAGAACCCAGTCCAAACGTTCTTCTTCTAAGAAATTCACCATTGCGTATAAAGATGGATAACCGTATAGTGAGTGTTCTGGCCATTTATTGCCATATGGAAGATCATCCTTGTGTTGGCTAGTTTTTATGTCGCTTCCACACCGGTTAGAGTTATTGGGGAAGACAGAACCTTAACTGAGGAAATAACACTACCAGACTGTGCTATGGGGCAGACCTATGGGACATTTTCCTGATTGATGTGGGTAGGCCCATTCCACAGGGGCGATGGTTGGTTCTGGATGGTACAAGAAATCAGGCTGAGTGCGTCAGGAAGAGCAAGCCAGTAAGCAGTCTCCCCAGAGCCTCTGCATCAGCTTAGCGTCTCCTACAGCGTCCGGTCTGACTTTCCTGGGTGATGGGGCGTGACCTGAGAGATGAAGTAAACCCTTTCCTCCCCAAGTTGCTTTGGATCGTGGCATTTTACCACAGCATCAAAAAAGAAATGAACGTAACCCTCCAATTTATTTATTTCAAAACAGCAGTGGCCACTTGTTCTGCTCTATCTCCCATCAGCTGGGATAGCACCAGTTGGACTGAAGAAGCCACCTCCCGGATGGTTGATCATGACAGGCAGTAGAGTGATGTTTGTCGTCTGGGATTGCTGGACAGATGTCCCGTTCTCTTTGTATGTACATCTCTTTATGACTGCTTGGGCTTCCTCATAGCATGACGGCTAGTTCCAAAGAAGAAAAGTGTGTCAAGAGGCAGGGGGGTAGAGGTTGGTAGTTGCTGAAGGCCTTGGGCTAACAAACCAGCATGACGTTTCTTTCCTTTCTACTGCCAATCCAAAGGAATACACTCAGATTCAAGGCCGAAGGCCATGGCTTCTTAGAGAACACCTCAGATTTGTGGCCACCCTTATCCTACCACAGTAGACTACCATGCACTCCAGCATCGAGTTCACCACCTTCACTCATGTCTACTTCTGAAGAGCGCCCCTTTTTCCATTCCTGGGGACACAAGGTCTACCTTGAGCCTGAGCCTAGGTGCAGATTCCATCGTCTAGGGTTTACTTCAGCCTTCACGGGTTCTGTAGGTGCAGCCCCTGCATGCTATGTCTGCTCTTCACCAGCCGCATGGGCTTCAGAAATTCGGGACTCCTGAGTTCCACGCTGTCCGGGGCCTATCATCTGAGCAGTTACACTCCCATCTCTGCTGGCTCCTGTAACCTTCTACATTTCCTGAGCTGGGTTTATTCTCCCCATACCCTTTCTCAGTCACCAACTAGATGCTACCCAAGCTCTACTTCAGGTTCTAATCCCTCCTGCAAGCCTGTTGTCACACTGATTAGATGGGACACGAGGTCCTAATTCCCACTCACCTGTCTCCCCTTCCTACTACCTTCCTTCATTGAAATCATAGGGTCTTAGAATTTTAGAATCTTGGAGCGGGGATGTGGGTGGTTGCACATGCTTGTAACCCTAACACTCAGAAATCAGAGGCAGGAGGATCACCAGTTTGAAAGCCAGCCTGAGCTACATAGTGAATCTCAAAATACAAACAAACAAACAAACAAACAAACAAAAAAACACTCAACCCCTTCCAAACAAACTCAGTTCACAAGAGAACAAACAAATCAATGAAATCATCACAATTCTAGAGTTAGAGGGGCCGATCTAGAACAACACCGCCTTAGGCTTTATAGACAACCCCTTGGATTTTTCCTTCTCTTTATTTCCTCCCTGATGCCTTTGAATTCTGAAAACAGATTTCACTTCATACTGGGAAAATGAGTGTCCTGTTCCCCCACCCCCACCTCAGAACACACTTCTTCTGAGAAAGAAGTCATAAGAGAAAGGAAAACTAACTTCATATCCCAGTAAATGGCTGCCAGGTGAAGCTGGGTGGGGTGTAATAGAAAGAAACAAGTCCCCATGTTCTTCCCAGATGAGAAGAAAAACAAACTTATTTCCAAATTATCTGAGCACATTCACGGTGCTCTTTTGTGCTTGCTGCCGAGCAGTGCCGACAGCTTAATAGGTGCAAAACAGCGTTGCTGCGTTCCCTCCGCCTGGAGACAGGCAGCATGCTTCAGAGACAAGGATAATGAATGTGTGGGATGGTGTCTTCCAGGGCCAAATCCAGCAATCTGAGCAAACAGCACAATGCTTGGGAGGTGCATCATGGGTAAGATGGTGGAAAGCTGAGCAAACAAGACAGTCTGTCCTTGGGCAGGGGGAGTCCTTCTGACCTTGGCCTTCAGCTGTGTAGTCCTGAGAAGCGTTCAGTGGTCAGAGCGGGTCCTTTGTTTATGCAGAAGAGAATGAACTTAGTCTGATTTTCATGTGCGTGTATGTGCGCGCGCATGCGTGAGCACACACACTTGTGTGGCATGAGCACGTGTGTGGATTGGTTAATGACAACCTCCCTCACCTCCCAACCCTCTTGACCTCCCCGTTGCTTGGACTACAGGCACATATATATCTGGAGTTTTGTTTCCGCCTTATGCTTTGAGGCAAAGTCTCTCTCACTGAAGCTGGAGTTAACTGATTTGGCAACAATAGAAAACCAGCAAGTCCCAGCAATCCTCCTGTCTCTGCTTCCTCAGTCCTAGGATTGCAGGCCTCTGCTATTACGCCTGGCTTTTATGTGGAGGCTAAGGCTCTAGATTCAAGGTCTCATGACGGTGAGGCAAGCACTTTACCAACTGAGCCTTCTTTCCGGTCCCTTAATCTGATAACTAAAAATTAAGGCTTAGAATAGTTTTACCCTGCAGATTTCAGTGCCTTGCCACCCAGTACAGCCTCCTTTAGACCCATAGTAGTGTGTCCTGTGAAATCCAAAGGCCCTGAGCAGCCAGAATAAAGATAGCCACATCACTCATATGCATAGTTCCTTGTAAACCTGACAGTCTGTTGAACACACGAGGTCACTGTTGGGGTTATCAGTGGGCTAACTAACCCTTGCATCGAGCCACTGTGTTAGATTGGTTGTGGGGGATACAAGGTCAAACAGATATACTTCTGGATTTTTCAGGGCATTGATAGGTAAGTCCATAATTAATTTAAATGCATTAAGTAGTATGGCCCATGCTTTTAAAAGTATACTGTGTCATAGTTTAAAGGAGCATAATTATATATCATCATGAAACATGTTATTGGTAACATTATTATTAGTGTGTTTAGGTGTGTGTGTGTGTTGTATTCCTGTGTGTAAATGCTTGTACGTGTGTTGTGGGTGTATATGGAGACCAGAGGGAATCTCCTTGAGTGTTGTTCTTTGGGTGCAGTTCACCTCGTTTTTAATATATATTTTTTAGACGTCTCTCGCTCGTCTGGAGCTTGCCAAATAGGTTCACTTGATTGGTCAGAAGAGCCCACCTGTCTTGACTTCCCAATTGCTTGGGCTACAAGCACAAGCCATTGCCCCTGGGGCTTTGTTTCTTTGCCAATAGGTTGGTTTTGTTTTTGACATGGTTTGACATTGATTGGATTCAGGTCCTGTGTTTGTAAGGAAGCACTTCATTGATTCGGCTGTCTACCCAGCCCTAGACTCCCCCCACCCCCCCTAAACATTTTATTGTCTATGGTCAGATCATCCTGAGTGCATCCCTATCTTGTCTTACGGTAGAAGCCAAGGAAGCTTGGGGCCCAGTTAATACTTAGATGGGAAGAATGTCATTCTATTTCAGACTTGGGCCTTGGGGATCAAAACTCTCTAGAAGAACCTCTTCAGCACGTCCCATGCTGGCTCCTCAGTTATTTTTATGCTATAGACTCAGGAGCAAAGCCCTCCCATGCCAGGAAGGAACACTGGATGCGTATCCCTTTCCTGTCCTGCCTTTGAAGCCTGTGTCATGTTACTATCCGTTCCGATATAGATAATGTGCAGCTGTTCCCGTCCTGAAAGTGGGGAAGGTCACTCGTATAAATAGGATCACACAGTGAAGAGGAACACGCCGCCAGGGTGGTTGGGAGCAACAGATCTCCTCCCACAAACGGCAGTCACTACCACAGACATGGAGTTTTTGTGTTTGTCCACTTCTTAGGCATTATAAGTAGAGAGCCTGGGTAGAAAGGTAATTCCTTTGCTGGGCTACGACCTAAGGCTGCTTTGGTGTTTCCGTGGTCCAAGTCCTTAGATGTGACCAGAAAAAAAAAATGGCTCTAAATGAGCACATGTAGTACCCAGACAGGTCTTCTAGTGGGATGAACCTTATTTAGTAACGCAGAGAAACGGAGCCCAAGGTGTTAATCACATTTAAGAGGTCCTAAGCCACAGAGCTTCTCCAGGTACTTGAATAGAATTATTAGCAGACTGGTTAACTAAAGTTAAGATTTATGCCAATTTCATCTGTGTTCCTACTGCATATAATCTTAGGAATATTGACATGTTTTTCCTACTAGATAGTATTTCTTACATTTAATTTCTGAACGACAGTGATAACTTGCTTAGCTTTGGAGTCCTGAAGTAGGGACATGCGTGGTGGAAGAGACCAGTGTATTTGACTCTGTGATGATCTGATGTTGCCTGAGTCCTCCTTGGGGACAATGGATGAGAAGGCACAGAACCAATGACAAAGACTCCCGGAGCAGCTGAGAATGTGTCAGTTAGCTCATTTATTAAGTCTCGGGGAGCACCCTTTATACCCTCCACCCGCGTCCCATTGGTCCCAAGCCATGTCTCCTCCAAGTGGCAGTTACCGATTGACTGTCATTGTCTGCGTCGCCCATCTCTAGGCTTTTGGGCAGGATTCAGTTGGACTCTCACGCGGAAGCTGTCTCTGTGGCTGTGTGGGCCTTTCTGTCCCTCCTATAATCTAGAACGTTCATCTCTCCCAAACTACTGAATGAACTTTTGTTCCATCACCAGCTTGGGACACCATACTCATGTTTCAGCGTTCTCTCCTGCTTCATTTCCGTAAGCTCGCAAAGCCACAAGCATCGTGGGGGCGGGGGGGAGTGAATGGGATTCCAAAGGCTCACACGTTTAACCAAGTAAAATTTCCTGTGGCTCGTGGTATGAGCTCTACAACCATCAGTGAATTCTCTGGTGCTGTAATAAAGCACAACATCAACTTACAAGAGAATGGTTTGCTTTGTCCTGCACTTCCAGAGGGACAGAGGCCACTGTGCTACGGAAGACATGGCAACAGTCACAGGGAGAGCGTCAGCAGGAAGGCAAGGTGGCAGGAGCAGGAAGCTGGCAGCTCACACGCTCACCCAGGCCCAGGAAACATACTCAGGAAGTGGGTCAAGGCTATAGAACCTCAAAGCCCACCCCCAGTGACACACTTTCTCCAGCAAGGCTTTCTCTTCTAAAGGTTTCACAACCTCCCCCAAGCATTGTCACCAACCAGGGACCAAGTGTTCAAATAGACGAGCCTCTTGGGGCAAATTCCTCATTGGAACTACTGCACCATGAATGGCTAAAAGATGAAAAAAAGGGGGGGGAAGGCTAGAGAGACAATAGAAAGTTAGTTGTGTCAAAATCCAAACAGAAGTGAGAACCCCAGGCATCCCTCGGGAACAGTGCATGTAAATCCCCTATGTCTCATGGCTACAAGCAAAAGTAGGCTGAGGTTTTAAGAGTTTCCCGATGCTGTAGGGGAAGATGTGCAAACCAGGTCCCCTCTCCGATGGAGAGTCCAATGCATCTTTTCCCGCCCTCAAAATGCAGAAACTGATGCCTGACCAGCGTGTATCACTTTTCTCATTGCCATAACGAAAACAACTCAGGGAACGAAGGCGTAGTTGGGCTTGTGGCTTGCAGGTGCAGTTCATCGTGGGGTGTCGGGGGCACGGCTGCAGGAGCATGATGTAACTGGTCTCATTGCAGTCAGGAAGCAGGAAGAGACGGGTGTTGGTACTCAGAGAGTTTCTCTTTTTTCGTTCGGTCTCAGACTCTACGGCACAGGATAGCACTGTCTACGATTAGTGTTCATTAAAGCCGTTCTGGAAACACTCCCATGGACATGCTAAGAGATACATCTCCAGGTGATTATGAATCCCATCCGGCGGACAATGGAGATCACCTATCCCATCCCTGTGCTTCAGAACGTGACTGTTTGGAGATTAAGCGGTGGTGGAATTAAAATGAAATAGTTCGGGTGTATTCTAACTTGAAATGACAGATGTCCTTATAGGAAGATGCACACAGTGACTTTGGTGGAACAACTGCCCAGAAACATGCTCATGAGAATAGGTATCAGGGGACAGCCTTCTTCAGGCTGACAGAGATGTCAGGAGATCCACCCTGCCAGCCTTCCAACGAGAAGAAATAGGCTTCTGTTTTTAAGCCATATAGTCTGTGGATTTTTGTTACGGCAGCTGTAGCAGCTGATACGTCCTTCACAGAAGTGTGGGGCCAGGAGGAAACAAGGCCCATTTCTGAGATATTCTCCCATGGCTGGCAGCCTTTCTGAGTATTTGCAAATGAAGGTGATATTACCCGAATGGTTGAGATAAAACTAAAACAGTTACTGTTAAGTGGGGGTCTCATTGGCAATACCTGTAGGTGGCCAGAAAAAAAGCAGAGATCCTATCAGGAGGAACACCAGGAAATCCCCATGATGTATGGTATGACATGAAGAGACCGTGAAGTAGACACACTTGCCGAAATGATCAGACACACTAAGCCAAACTCAGTATGATTCCACCCAGATGAGAGACGTAGACGAGGAAAAGGCAACGAGGCGGAAAGCAGAATGAACTTCCCAGGAGCCAGTGGGGGAGAGCAAAAGAGAGGAACAATGACCTAATGGGTGTGATGGCTAATTGTGATTGGCAACTTGGTTGACTTAAGACATACCCGTGACATGCTCTGAGGAGCGGTCAGGGAAACGTCCTGATGTCAAGCTGTGACCTCCACACGTGCCCACATCTACACACACTTCCACACTCGTGCATCCAACGCACACCAGAAAAAAAAAGGAAGGAAGATGAGAGACAGAAAAGGGAAGGAAATATGAAGACAGTGTTGGACAAAAGAAAAAAAAAAAGAAAAGGAAGCGTTCAAAAGGTAGACTTCAAGTTCAAGTGGGTCAACCATGGCACGTGTCTGTCCTCTCAATAATCAAGGAGCTGGGGCAGGAAGTTCACTGTGAGTTTAAGGCTAGTGTGAGCTATAGAATGAGATTCTGTATCACAAAATTAAAAGAGAAAGGAAGAAAAGAAAGAAAGGAAGAAAGGAGGGAGGGAGGGAGGAAGGGAGGGGGGGGAGAGAGAGAGAGAGAGAGAGAGAGAGAGAGAGAAGTCAGTCAGGTTGGTTTTTGAAATGCCAGGTGGAAGAAATTATGCAGTGAACAGGGACGCAGAGCGGGGAATCAGGTCTGCCCTGACTGAAAGATGGTGACTAGCAGAGAGACTGGAGCCAGCGTCACCAGAGGTGGTCGTCGGAAGATGAACTAGTTCAACTTAATAAAAAGAGAATCGGCAGGCTATTGTGATAAAAAAACGCACAACACCGGAAACACGTCTTTGGGGGATTGGGGGACGACCAGAAAGGCTCCTTTGTTTCAATGATACATTGTTACATAACAACTCTAAAAATACTTACCTAAAATAATAGTGGCCTATTGTCTTTAAACACATTTCTCTTGGTCGGTTGGGCTTGCTCCAGATGGCGTGAGAGGCCCAAGCACAGTCCGGCTACATCAGGCTTACCTTGTTACCGCTGGTAAGAGTCTCCAAAGCTGGTTTTCTTGGCTCGCGGGGTCTACTCAGTTTTTTTTTTTCAGCCTCCTGGGCTTAGTAACTTCCGACCACACTCTGATGTAATCTTTATCTTCAGACTGTTACCCCCGGAACATTTTCAATGGTTGGAGAGAAAGCACGTGAGCCAGTCTTCTATCACAGTAGAATACATGGGCTAAGTAAGTCATCCAGGAAGGACTTATTTCGGCTCGTGGTTTTGGAAGTTGGAGGTTGAGATGGAGTGGGTCTTTAGGTGACTGGTGAGCCAGTGGCCAATGGAAACAACTCACTCCATGACCAAGAAGTAGAAGAGATGGGAGGGTTCCGGGTTTCCTCTTTCCCTTCAGGAACTTTCAATGACCTAAGAGTCTCCAACTGCACCAGCCTGGGACCAGGCCCTTCAGTATATGGGCCTTAGCGAACGCTTATCTAGAGCACAGCACGGAGAGCAAGAAATAATTTCACATGACTAGGTCGTAACCACTTAACTGCCATTAGAGCTTACTGAGTAATTACAGCTCACACCTCTGGTTACCAGCCCTGCATCCCACCCTGTCATGCTAATGAAGGGCAACTGACCCATTCACTGGGGATCTTTCTAGTCACAGCTACGAGTTTCCCTAAATGAGTGTCCCTAAATCGAGTACCTTTTTCCTTTTCCTCTTGGAAGTTACTGCCAACAGCCATTATTATCAATTTCCTATCGCCTGATGAATTTTGTCTCCCACCTGCAAGTTCATGTATTGGAATTCCAGTCCACAGTGGGATGGTTTTCGGTGACCTTTGGGAAATGATCAGGTTGTGCGAGCCGGAAGGTTTTACGAATGAGATCAGTGCCTTTCTGGAAGGGAAGATGCTGACCCCCCACTCACCCCACCTGCTGGGAGAAGGTAGCTACGAAAAGCAAGCAGCTCTCATCCAGTGAGGATGTCACTAGCACCAAGACCTTGGTCTTCTCAGCTTCCAGAACATGAGAAATAAATTTCTTCCATTTACACGGTGTCTGGTTAGTGATAGTTTGTTATAGTGGACCTAGAAAAAAAAAAAGGAAGGCTATGAATAACTAATAATACAAATGGAAATTAGTTTCTAGTATGGATACTGGAGGAACCCTCTAGAGTGTACAAGAGACCTGGGAGAGGAGAGACTCTTAGGAGTCAAAGGGAGGGACCTTAGATGAAATGCCCTACAGTGGGGAGAGGGAACTTGTGGAGTCCACCTCTAGTAGCTAGACAGGGCATCAAATGGAGGGACGGGGCTGCCATGCCACAGTCAAAAACACTGACCCAGGATTGTTCCTGTCTAAAAGAACTGCAGGGACAAAAATGGAGAAGATCCTGAGGGAAAGGAGGTTCAGTGATCCGCCCAAAGCGGGATCCAGCTGTAGGGGAGGCTCCAAGGCCTGACACTATTACTGATGCGATGGTGTGCTTACAGACAGGAGCCTAGCCTGGCTGTCCTCTGAGAGGCCCAACAGGCAGCTGAAAGAGTCAGATGCAGATACTAGCACCCAACCAATGGACAGAAGCCTGTGACCCCCTGTGGTTGAATTAGGGAAAGCTGGAAGAAACTGAGGAGGAGGGTGACCCCATAGGTAGACCAGCATCTCAACTAACCTGAACCCCCGAGATCTCTCAGACACGGAGCCACCAACCAGGCAGCGTGCACCAGCTGATATGAGACCCCCAACGCATATACAGCAGAGGGCTGCTGGGTCTGGGCTCAGTCAAAGAAGATGCACCTAACCTTCGAGAGGTCCCAGGGTGTGGGGAGGTCTGGTGGGGTGGGGGTGGTGGAGGTGGGGACATCCTCTTGGAGATGGGGGAGGGGGAATGGGATGAGGAACAGTCAGAGGGTGGACCAGGAGGGGGATAATGACTGGACTGTAAAAAAGATTAACGACTAATAATAATAAAAGGTAATGTAAGTTTGTTCTAAGATGTTCGGGACTCCTGATTCTAATAGAGGAAGAAGACATCGCCCATGTCGGCAGTATTTGATTTCCTGCCCATCCTCATCTGCCAGAAGCCAGCATTCAGCCGTCTCACAGTGAGCCTACCCTGGATGGGAGAGTTCTAATCTGAAGATTCTGGAAGGACCTGGGAGGTGACCTCGTTCCATGCTGCTTCAGGGTTGCCCCTCAGACCTTGGCTGTGCACTGTGCTCCTCGCACTAACCATTTGGTTCACCACACTGAGATACTGAACTGGATTTATTTCCTTTCAGTTACAGATGCTGGGAGTCCAGTCCTGAGGCCTTGGCAGATTTCATTTCTGTTTGGAACTCTCTGTCTTTTAGAGAGCTACCTTCTTACATCTGTGGTATTCCCATTATAAAGCTATGTTCCTACAGGATAAGTACCCTCTTCCTATGCCCCCATTGAACCTTTGCTCTGTCCTAAAATTTGCTCCATCTCCAAATGCAGTCATCTTGAGGCTTGAGCCTCCAACATATGGATGGGGGAGGGGGGCTACTGAGTCCAGGCACCCACCTTTCCCTCCCCCTCCCCCAGGACTCTCCTCCTCCTTAGTGCTGGGTCCCAGCCAGATCTCTGCTGATAGCTGGTACCTGAGAGGACCCAGCTACATGAATATTCACTGGGCTTCATGACAGCCCATATGGCTTCGCACTGTCTTGCCAGAACTGGGCTGAATTCGTTAGATGGAATCAAAGGAGGGAGAACATAGCATCTTGCCTCCTGCTAGTCTGGCCCCATAGCAAAACCAGTGACTGTCACAATGCAGGCACCTGACAGTGTTGGGAAGGCTGTCCTCCCTCCCCTGTGTATCTTTTAGTTTTGTGAAAGCTTTTTCTCCGAGGGCTGAAACATTTAATGAATTTGCTTTTGAAAATGTGTGTGTGTGTGTGTGTGTGTGTGTGTGTGTGTGTGTGTGTTCAAGCTTTTTTATCCCGGCACTCTGGAGGCAGAGACAGACAAATTGATAATGGACAATCTGTCTACATTCTAACAGACAATTGTGATTTTAATGAAGGGCATGTATACCTCAGAGAGAATTAAATGCTTCCCGAAGTGCCAAACACCATGCGTTCAGAAATATCAGTTACTATATCCATGTGGGGAGGGGCAGAGGGAAGGAGGGAGGGAGGAGTTTTTGGGGTTTGTCCTGGTCCAAAGAACTGTAATAATAACAGAATAGCTATGGAGTCTAGGTCTTTTGTTTCCCTTATGTGTAGGGTTGGGGGTTTTGAGGGAGGTGGTTTCCTAAGTCTTTTTGACTTTCATATCCTTAGGGGGTTGGAGTGAAGAGATAGGTGAAATCTATATATCTATATATCTATATGTCTATTATCTATATGTCTATTATCTATATGTCTATTATCTATATATCTATACATCTGTATCATCTATCTCTGTATCTCTGTATCTCTGTATCTCTGTATCTCTGTATCTCTGTATCTCTGTATCTATCTATCTATCTATCTATCTATCTATCTATCTATCTATCTATCTATCTATCTATCTATCTATCTATGTTTTTTGAAGGACTGCCCCTAGGCTAGATGGAGGAGGAAACTTATTGTAGATAAAAGGGAGAACACAGCCAGAGGCAGACATGTCCAGAATGAACATGGCTCAGACTCAGGCCATGTAAGGAGGGCAAGAAAAATGAGAGGCCAGGAGAGTAAAGGGTAGACAAAAGAGGGCCAAAATGGCTGGATAATATGGGGAGGGGCAGCCCTGGGCTGGGGAAGTTTAGGGTAGGGTGTGGGGTATGACAGTCATATGCTGTAACAGTTAGGGACTCAGGGATGCTGGGAGAACCTGGTAGCCAGGCCAGGTCCGATTTAATATGTTACATAGGCACCTCAGCCACTTGTCCTAGCTTTGAGACCTAACAGTAGGAAAGCTGGAGAAGAATCCTTGAACTGGATCAGTGGGAGGCAGCTGGGTGGGTTCCTACTGTGGCATCCATTCCAAGGCACCTAAATCTTGAACCTTGAGACTTCAGAGATGAATAGACCATGTCTCTCATCCAGTATTTCCTTCATATATGAAATGCTAATGATTTGTTTTAAGGGTTTATTTCTCTCTCTCTCTCTCTCTCTCTCTCTCTCTCTCTCTCTCTGTGTGTGTGTGTGTGTGTGTGTGTGTGTGTGTGTGTGTGTGTGTGTATGTATGTGGTGTGAATGTTGTGGGGAGTGTCCATGTCAGTGCAAGTACTTGAGGAAACAAAAGGTGTTGGATCCCCTGAGGCTTGGAAAACTGAATTTGTGTCCTTCACAAAAGGTAAATTCTCTTTACCCCTGAGCAATCTCTCCAGCCCCATAAACATTTGTTCTTACACATCTTTAAAATTGGTAAAATGGGCATGGTGGCCTACATGTGCAATCCCAGCACTCAGGAGGCTAAGACAGGAGGATTACTGTGGGTTCAGGTCCACCATGGGATACACAAATAAACGACCCCAAATTTGGTAATATTTTGGCAAACAATGGTACGATCTAACTGGTTTGATGGAGTTACTGTTCTTTAAAGTTTTAGTGGGTGTGGACCACATTGAGGAAAGGAGGCTTTGGCGTGCAGAGGTGAAAAGGAGGAGGTGAGGGAGGGACGGAGACAGGAAAAAGATCTGTGGGGTTCCTGGGGAGCCCCAGACTGGGTTAGTGTCTGGCAACTGCTGGGACGTATTTCACAACTTCCATGGCCTAAAGGAGTGGATTTCGTTCCCTTCAGAGCTATGGAAGCTGCTGGCCTATTGCAGGTCTAAGGAATGGCAGAGAAAAACTCTCTAGGTCTACATCTGGGGGTGTGCCAAATGCAGTTGCTTTTTGGACATCCTCACAACAAACCCAGAGGAGTGTGGGTCTCTCAGCGGCCAGCCAGACCGTGTGCCTCGGTGTACTGTACCAAATGCTTTCCTTTTATGTAAATGTTTGGTCCACACAGGGTTATCCTTTGAGGGCTTTCATCTTGCTCAGATCTTGCAGGGGCCTTTTAAGGTAGTGATCACTTGGCAGTTCCATCAAAGACATTTGACCTCCTGATATCAAAAGCATGAATTCTGACACAGCCCTGAAATTCCTTGAGACAAATGGTTCATATTTCTTTCAGTTCAATGGTACATTAATCATGGTTGGATTTCCCCCTGCTTTGAACATGATAAAAGATTAACTCAAATTAGTGTACCCACAAAAAGGGATTTAATAGGGCTTCACTTTCTTATATAAGGGAAGCAAACAGGACCGGGAGATAGGTCTTCTCCGGGAAAAGCTACTAGGAGAGGCTCCACTGTCTTGAGGAAAAGTTTGTCTCTGATTTTCTCTTCTTGTACCCTGCTACTACTACCACAGACAACCCCAAAGTTACTTCCTTGTTTGGTACATCCAGAACAGACCTAGCCTGCTTTCTCTTCCATTGCAAAGTCTTATGACTTGAATGGAAATGTCCCCCACAGGCTTATGTGTTTGAGCCCTTGGTCTCCAGCAGGTGGTGCTGTTTAGAGATGTTATGAAATCTTTAGGTGGTGGATCAGTATTAGGGGAGGAAGTACTTACTGGGGCACGCTTTTGCTTTGAGGTTTTATAGCCTGGTCCCACTTGCTGCACTCTGAGCTCTGAGTGTGCATTCAGTGTGATCAGCCAGTTTCCTGCTCCTACCGCTGTCACTTCCTCACTTCGATGCACTCTATTTCCCTGGAAATTGTAAGCCATGGTAAGTCTTTTCTGCTTTAGACTGTTTTGGTCAGAGATTCTTTTTCAATTCCTGGAAAAAAGAATGGAAAATAACATACGAGATAAAAATGAAACACTTGGAAGTGCATATACTGTGTTCATCTTGGCTGGGTGTTAGGGTGCGTCCCTTTTGGATTCAAGAACCATTATGTTTTGTTATCTAGAGTTCCGTCCTTGAATAGTTCTTCAAAGCATGTCAAAATCTTTGATGTTAAAACAAAGTCATCCCTTCATTAAGGCCATGCAAATCTTGGTGGTTTTTGCCATGCACATGTTTCCTTTTGAGGAAATCAATTCTTTGAGTGTACTGTTTACTTCCTTTGACAGAATGCTTTTGTAGTTAGCTGAAACGTACACCACCGCACGAAGGTTTCCAGTCTAAGTTTATTAAGGTAGGTCAGATGTGCTGCTGCTTAACAGCTTGTGTGGCTAGTATGTAAACTATATTTGGCATTCAAGAGACTCTATCGACTCAATAACTATTATTTAAATATATTGTGTCTATTGTGAAATAAGTCAGGTGCACTTGTTGGTTAATTTCCTCGTTGCTGTCATTAAATACTCAAAAGAAGCAACTTAAGGGAGGAAGTGTTTATTTTGACTCACAGCTGGAGGATACAGTTCACCATGGTGGAGCACAGAGGGCAACAGAATCAACCTCAGACTGAGGGCATAGGGCTGGTACTTCTCACTTCCTCATCTTCCGGGAAGAGGAAGCAGACATAGGAAGTAGAATCAAGGGATATTCCTTATGTTGATTCTAGATCATGCCAAGTGATGATTAGGGCCAAATGTCAGTCTGGGGTATAGCATCAAGATGGAGACCTGGAGAACAAGCAGGCCTGAAACCCAAGGTGTGTCGCTGAGCGTAAGAGGCGGTGTTTCATGAGGTTTTGATTTAGTCACTTGGGATATGAGGATGACTGTGTTACACAGAGTGAGGTTCATAAAGTGCTTGGCACTCCACCAGTTTCCCAGTGTAAGGAGGAACTTACACACCACTCTACCTCATTGGCTACTGTTCCTCCCCTGCCCCCTTCTATGTTAGCTACAGGAAGGTAGGCTCGTGCTGTACCCTCCAGCTTCCCTTTTGGGGTGTGAATCTGAGGTCTCTTTAGTTGGCTGGGATATGCTTTTATGACCTGGAGGACTACCTGTCTCCTATGTCCGAAGATGAGAACTTTGCCTCGAGCAGAATGCTGTACTCCTTTAGAAACCGTAGCTTGTTTCCTTTGATTCTCTCCTTTCATATTTAATCATGCAGCCAACACAAGAACCCCATGGTTTGGAGGGTGGTTCTTAAAAAAGGTACTCAATTATGTGGCCCCACATGGAAGATGGAAGGCCAGTGTGTTTTTGGAGTGAGAAGGATGGTTTATCCTTTCCATGGCTGGATTAGCTCCTAGAGGATGACAGAAGAGAGAAGAAGCAGGCAATCCGAAAGAGTGTCACAGAAACACTCAGACACTGATATTCTCATAGAAGAACCTGGTGTGAATGTCAACTGCCTTAGTATCGCTGACACAAGATGAGATACCAATTAGACTGTAGGTCATACCAATGGGAGGAAGAGCCATTACTGTCACCTCTCCTCATCCATTACCATTTAGTTCTTCTGAAATAGTATTTCTTCCTTCAAGGATTATAGCAATGATTTTGTAGTTTTGGTTTCTTTGAAAAACACAAAAATATTATAAGATTATGCTTTTGTTTTAAT
The DNA here is from genome assembly GCF_011064425.1 of Rattus rattus. NCBI lineage: Eukaryota > Metazoa > Chordata > Mammalia > Rodentia > Muridae > Rattus > Rattus rattus. Next base: position 65,309,279 of record NC_046167.1, on the reverse strand, counting down.
CCCAGGTGTGGGATAGGGGCTGTTTCAGATTATCCACATCAGCTGACTATGATTTGCCTCATGCTATAGTGGGGGTATGTGTGTGTGATTTTGCTAGCTGCAGATAGTTTTGGTAATTGCGTGACATTTGGAATTCTGGGGGCCTTACAGAGGGTATATAAATCCTGGGGCCTCGAGAGGTGTGTGTGTGTGTGTGTGTGTGTGTGTGTGTGTGTGTGTGTGTGTGTGTGTGGTTGTTGGTGGGCTGGTGATTTGTGGTTGACTGGTGTTGGTCACAGTTTGTTAAGTAGTCAAATTCAAAGAAGAAAGGAGGAGGAGGAAGAAGGAGAAAGAGGAGTAGTAGATGTAGTAGAAGAATAAAAGGAAGAAGAGAAAGAAAAGAAGAAGGAGGAGAAGGCGAAGGAGGAGGAGGAGAAGAAGAAGGAGGAGGAGAAGGAGAAGGAGAAGGAGAAGAAGAAGAAGAAGAAGAAGAAGAAGAAGAAGAAGAAGAAGAAGAAGAAGAAGAAGAAGAAGAGGAAGAAGAAGAAGAAGAAGAAGAAGAAGAAGAAGAAGAAGAAGAAGAAGAAGAAGAAGAAGAAGAAGAAGAAGAAGAAGAAGAAGACGACGACGACGATGGCTCCTAATCAGCAGGAAATAGTCTAACAATATTATCACCCCCTTTCCTTTCCATCCTTTTTCTCTCTCCTATCCAGTGTTAGGGGGTTGAAAGGGTGGATGAAAAGGGATGGAGAAAGATGGATAAACCCACACAGTAGCCAGCCAAAATCTGGCTACACGGGAGTAGATGGAAAGCAAAGCAAACAAACAAACAACAGAACCCCGAAACACAACTCTTTGGCCTTCTCTAGCTCTTGATATCAAGCTTGCTCTACAACAGCAGAGCTCAAGGTCATTTTAGTTGTTTGTCTCTCACACCACTCATAACAGAAAGAAAGGCACAAGGCAGGCATTGCGATTAGCAGTCAATGAACACTGGGCACTAGTGGGACATGAGACCTTGGATGGTCAAGCTTTCCAGGGGAGCTGAAGGATGACCATTCCCAGATGCCGCTGTAAATTCTGATCTTATGTCCTGGGAATTTCCACAAGCACTACGGATAGCAAGTCCTCCCTGAGTGACACTTCTGGGGTTCACATCTCTCATAAGAGTGCACGTTATGCTAGCTGGGAGTATACCAATAAGTCCAGGATAAGGGGTAACGGTATTTCTGTTGTAATAGTCAGGGTGCTTACTAGTTAAACTTGTTAACACATAACATTCAGATCCCTTAATGTATAGAAATACATTGGAAATAAAATACAAAAATAAAACTTGAGTGTGTCTGAATATGTATATGTGGATGGTGTATTTAGTTGTTTGCTTTAATTGGTTAAACAGGGACTAAATGTCTGTAAGGGAAAGCCTTCAAGGTCCTTTGAAAACCTTGAGTTGCTCTGATAACTGGGAGAAAACAGTCAAATCCAACAAAGCTATAGAGTAGCTTTTTTATTCCAATGAGAGAATATAGAATAATAGTTATAAATACTGTACAAGTGGCCCTAACTTTGCTTCACCACTAGACAAAGACTTCTCTTCTTTTCTTTCACATTCTTTCTCCCTCTTTTGTTTGGTAAAACAATTTCATAAAGGAAAGAAAAAGAAAGAAAGGTAAGAAAAGCATTCTAAGCTGATTTTTATACAGATCATGAAAGAATTTTCATCTCTGTCACAGAAGTGGGATTTGAGTCTATCTAAAAAGGCACTGCAGGGCCACGTACATGGGACAGCCAATAGTTTGTGAATCTGTGTGGTGTGCGATGGTTTCATATGCTTGGCCCAGGGAGTGGCACTATTAGAAGGTGTGGCCTTGTTGGAGGAGGTGTGTCACTGTGGGGATGGGCTTTGGAGATCTTCCTCCTAGCTGCCTAAGGGTGCCCAAATCTGTTCCTGACTTCCTTCAGGTGAAGATGTAGAACTCAGCTCCTCCTGCACCATGCCTGCCTGGATGATAATGGACTGAACCTCCGAACCTGTAAGCCAGCCCCCAATTAAATGTTGTCCTTTATAAAACTTGCATTGATCATGGTGTCTGTTCACTGCAATAAAGCCCTAACGAAGACAAGATGCCTCAGGAGAGGGTAGGTAGGGCAAAGAATTGCATTTCTTGTTGTGAAATTTTATCAGTTGCTTTTCTGTTGATGTGATAAAACACCACAACCAACTCAAGGAAAAGAAAGTTTACCTTGAGTTGGAGTCCCCAAGGGAGTTTCTGTAATGCTGGGGAGCCATGGCAGCAGGCGGCCGGAACAGGAAACAGAGAGATCATATCTTTCAACCTCTAAACACAGAACACAAGACTAACCCCAACATCTTCCCCCCATTTTAGTCCAATAAAAGGCTCTATCTCTTAAAATAATAAACTATATACAACTATATACAACTATATACAATAAGAACAATTAGGAAACAGCTATGAAAACTAAGAGAAAGAGGGAGAGAAAACTAAGAGTAAGAGTTTGGTTCATAATGTCCAATCCATTTGTATTTGACAATTTAGGAGTTGACAAATTACTCTATTATCTATGTTTTCTTAGGGAGTTTAGAGTTCTCTATATAAATCAATCTCTACCATAACTTGCATTAACAATATAAAACATCTTCTTAGAGTTTAGAACACTTTCTTAAACCCTAAAACAACATAATTTTTTTCATGTGAAACTATACTATCTAGCTGCCCACCCCATCAGAGACTTAAGGAGGGATAAATATTATCAGAGTATATAGGAAGTGCAGGTCAAGACGCTTCCAACAGTATAGACATGACAGAGAAAACTGGTTGCCTGAACAGTTCCTCCCAATTCCTCTATAACATTGGAACATCAGTCTTCATCCCTCTTGCCCAGAATATCTGACAGACTTTTCCGTGAAGCAGGAATTATGAAGGTCTTCCCTTACTTTGTCTTGATGAAGCTCAGAAGTTGACTTTCTGGTGACCAGGTTTGTCCATTTTGGAGAGCTTCCGTCTGCAGTTGAAGCGAGGACAGTTTCTTGCCCAGTGGCAGCTTGCCCACATTTGAAGCAAATCTCCACAAGGAGATTCTTTGATTCTCCTCATCTTTGAGGTGGAAGGGCAGTGTTGCCAGGAGCTGACATGTCTCATTGTCGAGAAATCCTTTTAATAATAAAACACCGTATAGTGCTGTATTCTGTAGGTCCCTGAGGGTTTTGAAGACCACTTATCTATCTAGCACGTCTGAATTGGCAAACATCGCTTGTTACTATCTGCTTACTATCTGTTTAACCCAAGAAACATATGGCTGGAATAAAATGCGTTAGTATTTAACAGGACCATGAGCCTGATTGTCTGACTGCTAACTTGCATTTCTTAATTAACCTAAGCAGTTTGCAATAACAGCTTTTGAAAGGATTGGAACCTGTGATGGTTTGTATATGCTTGGCCCAGGGAGTGGCACTATTTGGAGGTGTGGCCTTGCAGGAGTAGGTGTGGCCTTATAGGAGTATGTGTGTCATTGTAGGCATGGGCTTTAAGACCCTACTCCTAGCTGCCTGGAAGTGAGTCTTCTACTAGCAGCCTTCATGTTCTTGCCTTGATGAAAATGAACATGTAAGTCAGCCCCAATTAAATGTTGTCCTTCTAAGAGTTGCCTTGGTCATGGTGTCTGTTCACAGCAGTAAAACTCTAAGACAGAACTTAATATTGCATTTTAAAGATTCTAGGTATAATACCCCAAATGAAAGTTGAAAAAATATATACATAGTATGTTGTAGCAAAATATAACATCAATTTTGTATTACCGTACAAAGATCTATACCAATGTAAGTTTTTTGGCTTGATAATGCTGTCTAGTTTAAAAGTAGAATCAGTAATCTATCCTTTATTCCTAGTATTCCTATATCATTCCAATATTCCCCTTTTTATTTATCCTTTCTCTATCTACATAAGAAAGAAGATAGAGAAAAAAGAAAAGAAACCCCTGAGTCTAACCTCCTATATCTTGTTTTTATCTCAATCAATACCATTTAACAACTTACAACCAGACCATGTTTAATAACAACCATCTATCACCCATAGAATGAGCCCAAACCATCTACTGCTTTTTGGAAAATGGGGCATCATTCTCTTAAAAATACTTCATGCTGTTTTGTAGACAAGATTTCTTTTACCCCCCCTAACCCCCACCTAATATTGGGATGTTGGGCAATCTTAAGAAAGCTAACTGTAGCATTGGCTGTCCAGTTTTTGCATGCTTAGAGAGTTCAGGGTTTAACTGAATCCTGAAGTCCTGAAGTCCTGATGAGAACAGTTTGTGATATTGGGCCAGTTGGGGTCAGCCACTGTTTTTGTTTTTTTTTTTTTTTGTTTTTTTTTGAAGCTGTCCTGGAAGCAGGCTTTGATGAGACAGCTATTAAGGCAGTCAGTCTGAGGTTGTCTTACCCCAGTTATGGTTACTTTTCTTGTTTTCTTTTTTGTCTAGTCCTTTTGTTCAGCAAGTGTATAAACTTTCAGGTATTGTAATTTCTGTAATAACATATGCATGGAAAGTACAGTAGCCACAACCCAATCAAAGAGGACTCTCTGGTTTCCAATTGAGCAGGGAAGGCATCTATCTGTCTGTCTTTATAAGCTAGTTTGGATTGTGCAACTAACTGTGATATAAAATTCCAACTATGTCCTTTGAAAGGACTAGTAATGGCAAGTCATGAGATCTCTGTAGCTAACAAGATTTATTGGCTATGTATAGTTGAAGTTCTGACTGGAGACATGTTTACGCCTCAACCAATCTCAAAGCTGTTCTCATGTAGAAGGATCAGCAATATTTACCTGGTTTGTCCTTTCTCTTGATTTTCTTCTTCTAGTCTGTAGCTAAGATCTTCAGGAGGTCTCTCCATGCAATAACTGATTTTTATCAAATTGGAAGGAGTCCATAGCTTCTCTTTTCCTATGAAAACATATACAAAACTCCTCCCCAAAGTAACATCTTTTTCCTTTCTTCCATTCCAAAATCCATCCATCCTTCCTTCCTTCCTTCCTTCCCTCCTCCTCCTCCTCTGTCCCTCCTTCCTTCCTTCCTTCCTTCCTTCCTTCCTTCCTTCCTTCTTTTAGCAGCTGTGCTACCTGCCTCACTGACATTTAAAAAAATTAACAAAGCTTTATTTAATCTATCTCTGGAGATATCCATCCCCCCCTCTGTTTTATGAGCATTTCTTTTAATGTCCTGTCAGATCTCTCCACAATCGCTTGTCCCATAAGATTTCAAAATATATATGTAAAATGTCTAAAAAAAATTGTTGGATTTTAATGGTTACACATGTTGAAGGACTATCACCCTCCTCAGTGTGTAAAGTCATTTCTAAGATAGGCATCCTCTCTAATAAGTGCATAATCTCAGAATCATCTTTTGCAGAATTCAAGGCAGAAGTCAATTGGAATTCTGAATATGCATCAGTAGTATGATGGAGCAACATATGTACATATCTTTATTCTCCAAGCTTTACAAAATGAAGTGCATAGACTATTGTATGACTTTGCTCTAAGGTAGCATCGTAAGTAGAATATGGATTTGTAACTCAATATATTGTGTTTTTTGTGGGCCATCATTTTAATTCTTGATAATTCTGTGGATTTTTTGCTCATCTGGAACTATTCTCCCTGATGTTATTGTAGGTTCCAGTTCCTCTAATCTCTTCTAAATTACCTTCCATTTTTCAGTTCTGTTATTATCTAAGTTCTGTTTTATTTTGATCTCTCTTAAAAAGGATATATAAAATTGCAATTATTGTTGAAAAAGATAATTAGGCTCTAGATGCATTGTGCTATTGACATTTTTCTCCATTTTAAACATAGAAAATGTTTTTACTTTTTCACCTCTCCTTTCAGAGACTTTACCCTTTTATTTTCAAAGTAAATATTTCTTTCTATGCTTTTTTAAATATTTATTTTATTATTTTCTTCTTTTATTGCTTTCAAACTTAATACCTTACCAGTTCAGAAGTTTGGGGCTTTTTTGTCTTACTGCATCTTTTGGAGCTGTATAGTCCCCTTCCTTTGGCAGGTAGCTTTTGCTGTTCTGCTGGCCTTTGTGCACAACATGGGCTCTCCAGATTTTCTTGCTTGCCTCAGAGACTGTTGTTAGTAAGCAATATCTGTTCACCACTTTGCCCACCCTTTTGGCTATTTTGTCTAGCTAACTGATTTGTCTCAGGCCCTATGCTTAGATTTTTTTTTATGCCCCATGTTGGGCGCCAAATATTGATGTTAATTATAGGGCATTTCTGCCCTACTCTTTCCCATTTAGCTCCCTAATAAAAGATACAGAAACTTGATATTTTATTCACAAGCTGCTGGCACTGTGCTGAGCAGGTTCTGAATTATTCTAACCTGGCTAGGAAATGAATAACCAAATAAACGCCTCGTTACTTGACAACTGAGTCTTGTTCTGTTTCATGTATATTCTCAATGCAAGCTTCTTTTGACCACATGGTCATGGTCTGTCCTGTCTTGTGTTGACCTCCTTCTTCTTCCTCCTCTCTCCTTCCTCCTGGTCCATACCTAAAACTCTCTACTCCATCTCCAATTTTCTTTCCTCATTCTCCTGCCTAGTTACAGACCCTGGCCTTTTATTAGCCAATCAGGACTATTGCGGAACATTCTTTACAGAATGTTGGTTAATATAGTATACCAAGATCAGCTGGACAGGGGCACAGAATTCAGTTTCTGAATACACAGTGCACAAGACTAAACCCAAAATGTAAATGTGTGTGTGTGTGTGTGTGTGTGTGTGTGTGTGTGTGTGTGTGTGTGTTTGAGATAGAGTCTTACAATGTTGACTTAGTACTTAATATGTAGGCTAGGTCAGCCTTGAACTCATGGTAATCCTTCTACCTCAAGTTCCTAAGTGATGGGATTACTGATGTGTGCTTTCATACCTTAATACCTATGTGTTTTAAATAAGATTCTCTCTTTTTCTTTCTTTCCTTTCCTTTCTCCTATCAACTGATCTAGCCCTAAAGTTACTATGTAGATAAAAGGATGACCTTGAATTTTGATCCTTCTGTCTCTACCTCCCAAGTCCTAGGATTATAGGCGAGCATGATGACACCAGTTTTATGTGCTGCTGGGATGGAACCAAGGACTTCATTCAAGCTAGACAAGCACTCTCCCAGTTGAACTATATTTCAGCCTCAAGTTTTAGTTTTTATGCAGCTTACCTCATAATGACAAACACTAAGTGCAGAAAAGTTTTTTTTAGATAGATTCCACTGGTGCACAAAGCAATAGCTAAGAAAGATGTGAGTGCGTGTGAAGGGGAGGCTGGAGACATGGTTGAATGGTTAAGAGCATGTACTGTATTTGTAGTTCAGCTCCTAGCACCCACATGAGATGTCTTACAACCTAAAGCTCCCATGAGATTGGCCACTGGCTTCCACAGGTGCAAGCACTCAGGTATACATACCTACACACACATAAAAACATACATAGTTAAAAATTTAAAAGATTTGCATGTAGAGATTTTCCTTATATGTGTGCATGCTTACCAACTCTTTTTAAAGCCACTCAGAGTGTGCTTTGTTGGGAACATCTAATTTCTTATCTGCTGTGAGCTGCCTGAGGTTAGGGGTTATTTGTGTGAGACACAGAACCCTGAGTGTTCCTTGGAATCATTAGGTGAGTTTACAAAGATATTGCTTCCCCACTGCACCTCTAGAGATGAATGTAATTGGTAGGTAGAACATTCTGGGTTTGGGGAATTATAAAGATTCCCCAGGTGATTCTAATTTACAGTCAAAACTAGGAACTAATGTTTTCAGGAATCATTTCTGCAAGCACAGGGAAGTTGGTGGCACTTATCTGAGTCACTGTGAGGGCAGGGCAGAAGTGAGGAATGTGACAGACACAGAGGCTCTGTGGGACTTGCTGGTAACCCTGGGATAACCACGAGTGGCATGGGATGAAAAAAGCCTGCTTGTCACATGTCACGGGGAGTTAATATAAGTCAAAGGAGCATATGAGGACATTAGCAAGTTCTGGAATGTATAATCTTTGTCATTAGATTACAATAATCACATATTTTATAAACAGAGAGGTAAATGTGTGTGTGTGTGTGTGTGTGTGTGTGTGTGTGTGTGTGTGTGTGTGTGTGAGAGAGAGAGAGAGAGAGAGAGAGAGAGAGAGAGCGTCCATTCTTCTGCTATGGAACACAACCATCATTATTAGTCACACAGCAAGCAAACCACACCACAACCAACCGAACAGCCAGCCAACACTTGCTGACATAAATGCAGATTACATTGTAGCAGAACACTTGTAGTTTAATATTAGCTTATCATTAGAAATGATTAAAAGTTGGGGCTAGAGAGGCGACTCAGTGGCTAAGAGCACTTGACACTCTTGCAGAGAACCTGGATTCCATTCCCAGCACACATATGGCTGCTCAAACCTCTTTAATTTTAGTTCTATGGCATTTGACTTCCTCTTCTGGACTCTGCTGGCACTGCATGCATACATGCTACACATAAATAAAAACAATAAATATTTTTATTTTGCGTAAACTATAATTTAAAAATTAGCTCAATTCCTCTTCTACATTATAGACTAAAATTATAATTATAGTGGGGCTGGTTTCTTTAGAAATTCCTTTCCATGAGAGAGAATGGAAATTGTTTTTACACATATGAATGCCGTCCCTCAGAATGCAGCAACCAGACTGTGGACCTTACGACTATTTGACATTCATGTATGTATGTGTATATGTTCTATCTGTGATTGATAAAGAAAACATAAAATGTATCAACCCCATCTGTTACATATACCTGTGCTGTGTAACATGGATAGCAGTATATACTATGTTGCAGGACTCCAGAATGAGCCTGTGATTCCTGGGACTCATCAAGTTCTTCTTCTTTTTAATTTATTTGTAACGGATAAGATAAGCACTTATTATTCCTTTGAGCACTTGTACTTTTTACAGAATTGCCTTTATCCCATTCCCTGCTGAGGAGAGCCCTGAAGCTGCCTTTGTCTTGCATTTGTGCCAGAAAGGACAACCACATCATTCTCTCCACCTCTCCAGAGGACTCTATCCCTTGGGGGAATCTGACTCACACGAGAAGCTATTCTTCCAAGGCCCTGGAACCTCTTCTTCTGACCTTATGAAAATACAGTTTATAGCTCTCCATGCCACTTGCATATTAGAATCACTGGGGGAATATTTTAGAAATACTTCACTCCCAGGAATTCTAATTCACTTACCTTGAGGGTGAGCCTGAACATCTACATTTTTTTTCCTTCTAAAGGATTTATTGAGTGGCCAGGATGAAGATCTGTCTACTCTGGATAGTCATAGTTTCTGCCAGCTTGAATATTATAAGTGGAAGATATCCTCTGTGGAGAAGGGGGAAGGTACCAGAAACTCCCTAAAGAGCAAAGAGTTGAACAGCTTTGCAAGGGGAAAAGTTTCCACGAATAGAAAACTCAAACTCGGGGTTGGGGATTTAGCTCAGTGGTAGAGCGCTTGCCTAGGAAGCGCAAGGCCCTGGGTTCGGTCCCCAGCTCCAAAAAAAAGAACCAAAAAAAAAAAAGAAAACTCAAACTCTGGGGAAGATGAGAGGACTACAGGGGAAGAGAAGGCCATAACACATTCCCTATACAGAAAGGCAGGGTTAGAGGGAAGAAGATGGGTTTTTGTTCATGTGGACAGTTTGATAGTCACCCGAGACGTTAGCCACAGTCATGTACATACCTCTCAGGTGTCCTCTGTCACTCCACAATCCATCCTGACTTGCCCGAGCATAGATCCAGCTTACTATCCCCAGTTCTGAGACTTTTGGGGATGTCTGCAGAGATTCTATTAAATCCACACTCTGGTACCAGTGCAAAGATTCTCAGTTCAGGGTGAGCACCAGCATCCTTCACAGACTTCGTTCCAATCGATCCCCACGCCCAGTGCATGGATTCTTCTGCCCTGAAGACTAGAAGGGTCTGAGGATCTGAATCACTGTCAGATTCCCAAATGCTCTGCTGCTGGTCCGGGACCACACTCAGAGGAGCACTGTGACGTCTCTCAAAGACAACCACCATCATCTAGTGCCCACAACGCTTGACTGCTTTGCAGGATAAAGCCCAAACACTGAGCACAGTTCTCAGGCATCGCAGCACTTCTGCCACACCTCATCCCTGGTCTGGTCCCACAACACTTCCCTATCTTTCACCTTTCTCTTTCCCTCACATCTCTAGCCTTTGTGCACACATCCTCTCCTGGAGGTTTTATTTTTTGTTGTTGTTGCATATTTTGTTGTCTGTTGTTTTCTTCTCCAGTTTCTATCTTGGGTAGACTCCTATCAGCCATGGTTCTGCTTAAGTATCACCCACTTTACGGAGCCTTCACGGAGCCCTCACTGGTGTGCAGTTTCCCCTCTTCTCCCCAGGTTCCTATTCTGTGTGCCTTTCACTCCCTGTTTGCCTGGCTCTCTCCTCTTTGAATAGATGCTGGACGCCTACAAATTAAGTCACATTTAATTGTTTTCATATCGGAGACTCCCCACAGTGGCCAGCACACACGACATACTAAATAAACATTTATTCCCCGAAACGAAACACTGGATAGTCAAGAGCAAGCTATGAAAAGCAGGGATGGCTCCCTTTTTCCTTAAAAAGCCAGCTCCACTCCTTAATCAATTTAGCTGAACCCAGAGGTTGCTTTTACGGTTAGGTACTATAAAAAGGATGACTATGTCTCAAAGCAACTTCCTCAGGCCACCATATCTCTATGTCGGAATGAATGTGATTTTCCTATTTCCTACCCTGTTCTCTCTGAGTGCTAGGCATTTTAACTGTATTTGCCATAAGAGACAACATGGTACCCCATGAAGCAAATAAACTGACATGTTATTTTACCTGACAAGTAGCAGGGCAATGACTGAATAAAACTCTTCAGTTCTGAAACATCAGACACGGTGCAATTTGGAGGATGGAAAAACGCAAGGCATCTCCTTTTTTATTATGATGGATGCAAGTATCTTAGGGCACGGTTACAGGAGAGATCCAGCATGATTTAACATACAAATTACTGCCATCCATTTTCAAGCATCTAAAACCAGGATCAGGCTGAGGAGAGCTTAAATCTGTAAACGATTCTGAGCATGAGAAGTTTTGCTCTGTCTCCTGGATGGCGTTTTATAAAACACATCTTTCATTTCCAGTGTTGAAGAATTTAAGGCATTAGGAGTTGTACATTCAGATAGAAATTGGCTGGAGGGAAGGTACTTGTTGGCAGTGCGTATGTTCGTAAATGATTTACAGAAGCATATGAGTTGGTTTATTCTGAGTTTTAATCTTCTCTTTCAATAAAACATTGACCAAGGACTTGGAGATCTGCCTGCGTTGTTCTTTGGAAAGGCAAGGCTCTGCGTGTCGTGACAGGAGTAATGGGTGATGTTGTGTGTGCCGAGAAGACTCCTGGGATCCAATTGCTAATTCAGCGTGGAGTAATCATTGATTAACTCATTTGCTTAACAGGTTTGCGTGAGGGTCAGTGCCGTGTGGGTGCTCTTGCTGGCCTAGGCATGCAGCCATGAACAAAACAAACACCAGTCGCTGCATGGATCCTGTTCTCTGGTTGGGCAATGGGGCAGTGCCAATCACTATGGAGAGAAGTGAGTGCAGCTAACAGAATCATGGCAGAAGTGAGCTGGTGGGCAATGGTCGGAACAGTTTTGGGGATGGTGGCAGCAGTGAGAGATCGTGGCTTTAAACAAGATGGTCTGAGAAGAGCACCTTGCTCTAGAAGAGAATGAAGAATGGTCTTTGAAGCCATCTGGGTAAAGTGAACCCTGGTGTGAGCAAGCAACAGCAAGGGACGTGATGGCTGGACTGAGTGACCATGAAATCGATCCAAGCAAGGTCCGAGAACAGGGGCTGGTTAAGCATGGCTGCATGGCACACTGGGCCCATTCTGGCTTGACCTGGAAAACTCTGGTGTTTCAGACGTGTATAGTTTAATAAGATGGCTGTCCTATTCAGAGTAGGTGGAAGGAAACAAGGCAGGGTTGGCAGATGAACCAAAAGACCCTCATGATTGGCCAGGAGAGAAAGGGTGGTGACCGGCACAAGGACCAGAGGATGGAGGTGGGTAGACATACTCATTATGTGCAAATACATTTTGAAAATGAGCCCTGGCAAGATTTACTAAAGCTAGCTAGCTAGCGTGAGAAAAAAGGGCGGGGCTGACAGCTCAGTTGGTAAAGGTCTTGTCCTGAGTTCCATCCCCGAGAATCTACATTCTAAAAAAAAAAATTGTAAGTCAGGTGTAATGACTTCTATTAACAGGAGACAAATGCTTCTAATCCCAGCAGGAGAGAAGCAGAGATAGATTCGGTCAGGCAGCCTAGCTCACTCTGTCAGTCACTGGGCAATGGGAAACTGTGTCTCAAAAAACAAAAAAGGTGGATGGTACTTGAGGAATGGCATCTGAAAGTTTCTTCCATACATAGCCAGGGGAGAGAAAATGAGAGCGGAAATCAAAGACAGCATCAAGGTCCTGAACCACAGGGAGCTCCTGGTTGTTATTTTCTGTGAGAGAAAAGCCTTTAGGAGAAACAGAGAGCTGTCCCACAGATGTATTCTATTGAGATGCTGATGAAGAAGCCGAGAGGAGCCTGGGTAGGCGATGTGCAGGGCCATAAACAGCAAGGAGCCACTCGTGTGTGGATAGTCTCTCCCATCACACTGCACAAGCTTGCCAAGGATAAACTCATAGACAGAAATGAAAAGTCGCCTGGTGGGGAAAGTTCTGGGTTACTAAGTGTGGGGCCCACCCAAGGCAGGACACAGAACATCCAGCGAGCTTCCGGGAAGTCAAGAGGGCATGGGAAGGGAATGCGTTGAGAAAGAGGGCATGGTAAGCCATCAAGCACAATGCAGAGCTGTCCCTTTGGTTCAACAAGCCTTGATGGTAGCAAGAACAGATTTGATGGAATCGTGGAGGCATCGAACGGAGAACAATGAGCAGACAAGAACTTTGGTGCTGTGTGCTAAGTGTACCGTTTTAGTATATTCAGCCAGAAAGCAAAGACCTGGGCTGGGGCCTGGATGAGCAATGTGAATAAGAAAGAAAATGGAGTTCAGAGGAGTTCGGGAGAAGGCTTGTGGAGCCGATGACCCGGAACTAGTGGGTAGGGGTGGGCTTTCATCGGAAGTATGGGAAGGGAGTAAGGAGCAGAATGAGGTCGCAAATACAGGCAGGTGGGTGGATGTGGGGGTTGTGAACGCCGCCTTCCGATTGCTTCTGTTTTCTCTATGAATCTGAAGAAGCCAGACCATGAGCTTGAGGTCTGTGGGTCTCCACAGAGTGAAGGGCAGCAGCGGCCTTGGAGTCTGCAGCGTCCTGCAGGTAACATGGATGGGGTTGAAAAAATGAACGAGGGCAACAGCCAGGCTCTGTTAGGACCCACTGGCCTTTAGCAATAATCAATTTAATGTGCTATCTGTCCAGGGGAGCTTTGAAGAGTTGACTGGAGGAGGGAATGTTGGGGAAGTCAAACAGAGAACTTGGGATGGGTTATTTAAGTGCTGGGACAAGATAAATGTTGGTGACTGTTCGCAGTGGTCCAGGAGCTGAAGTAATCTGAAGATGGACTCTCCCAAGTTTTGATTATTACTTAACTAAATGAAAAGACTTTAAATGCTCTGCTGGGGGAAAGGCTCAGTGGGTAAGAACTTGATGTGCAAGTGAACAGACCTGAATTCAGGTTCCCAGAACCAATGTAAAATACAGAAATTGGACTGTGACCACAGTGCTCCTATGAGACAGGAGACAAAAGCAGGGGACTCCCCTGGGCGCTGAGGCCAGCTAACCTGAGGTATGTTGCAGTGAGGAAGAGATCCTGTCTCAAGCAAGGTGGAAGGGGCAGGACATCTGAGATTGTCCTCAGATCACACAGCACATCCATTTACACTTGTACATGCCAGCACACACACACACACACACACACACACACACACACACACACACACACACACACACACACACACACACACACACACACACACAGCACAAGCAATATGTGAAAGAAAGAAAAATGCAAAATGCCGCAAAAGCCAATTAATTTTTAAATGTATTTATTGTCAAACCACAACACTGACTTCTATTAACTATCCTTTGGCACCACCTGCTGGAGACAGATTCCCAGCCGCTAACTTCAAGGAACATTTCCAATCACAGCAAATGAGAGCAAAGCTCTCAGTGGGTTGGGATTCATCAGAAGAATCACTAGTGAATTCCACTGTAGGTGATCCTTCCACAAAGCTTGGGTTTTCAGTGGTCTATGGAAAATAGAAGAAAGCAGAAATTCATAGAAAGAGAAAAATGGAGTTATAGTCATTCCCCCCCTCCCCCCAGGAATGATAGTGGTGTTCTGTCCCTCCAACGATGCTGGTATCATGTATTCCATCAATGAGCCAGGGGAGAGAGGCAGCAGGAAGAGGTAGACTTGGCAGCATACACCTCTAATTCCAGTGCTCAGGGGTTGACCCAAAAACAAAAAAATCTGGAAGTTTAAGACCAGTCTTGGACCTTTAGAAAGATCGAAAGATTCTGTCTCAAACATAAAAAAGCAAAGAAAAGAAGGGAGAAAAGAAGAAGGGGGGGTGGAAGAAAGAAACAACATGCAATATAATTGCTTTGCTAAACACTGACGGTACATTTGAGAAAACTCAAATACAAATGCTGTCATTAAACAGCAAATAGAAAAATGCTTCTAAGCCATCAGGGGCGTTTTTAGCATGTGTCCATTGGAATACAGCTGTCCCTGTCTCTCTATCCCTGTCTTGGCTAGGGTTTTGTTGCTGGGAAGAGACACCATGACCACAGCAACTCTTATAAAGGAAAACATTTAATTGGGGCTGGCTTACAGGTTCAGAGGTTCAGTCCATTATCATCAAGGTAGGAGCATGGCAGTGTCCAGGCAGGCAGGGTGCAATTAGAGCATCTGTTGCTTTTGCATGGAACTGGGATTCAGTTCCCAACACCCACACCTTCCTAATTCCAGAGGATCTGATGCCTTCTTTAATCTGTGGCAGCAGGCACTTGTGTGATGCATATATATACACAAAGGCAAAACACTCATACACATAAAATGAAGTAAATAAAATTTAAAATCACAGCAATAGAGGAAATATAGCAAATTAACATATGAAGACAAACGACTGTGTATTTGGAGAACAGGCTGAAAATCAAATCCAATACTTAAGCTTTAGGAGTTCAGAAACAGTACTTAAAAATAGTACAAGTTAAGTTTAAAAATAGTGGCCTCTAGTACCGATTTCCATACAATGTTGGTGAGAAAAGATCTGGGCAAATCCCAATATAACTCTTGAATGCAAATAAGAAAGTCATTAAAATTTCAGACATATAGAACAAATTACTGCTTTAAAAAAGACAAAGATTGGCATGGAAATTCACATATCTGACAATAGAAGCTGGGAGAATTGGAGCTGTATTCTTCTGAGAGAAAAGAACTACAGTTTTATACCCAGCCAAGTTATCCCTGCTCACCTGCAAAGAAAGTAATGTAAGAGAATACCACAATTTATGGATGATGCTAAAAGAGACATTTGTTAAAGGATATATTGTAACTAAACTACAAACTCCCACAGACATTCAAAAAGACAAACCTAAGCATGGTGGCCTGTATATCTAACTTCAGAAATCAGGCAGCAGAGAGAAGGAAATCTCAGTGAGTCTTAGGCCAGCCAGTGTTACATAGTCAGACTCCATCTCAGAGGAGAGAGAGAGAGAGAGAGAGAGAGAGAGAGAGAGAGAGAGAGAGAGAGAGAGAGAGAAGAGAGAGAGAGAAACAAAATGATTAAACACTAATATTATAATAGTCTATCTGAAATTTTAATAAAAATAGATTGTTGGCTCATCACAAATATAGTTGCTAACTGGCCTCAGGAATAAAATAGAATATTCTACAGGTACATTAACAGCATGAATGGGAATAAGTGGGTGGTGTTATAGTTTCATAGATATTACTGTGTTAAAATACCCTGACAAAAAGCAACTTAAGCAATGTTTTGGGTCCATCACTGATGGGAAATCAAAGGAGCAGGAACTTAAAACAACTAATCATATCACACCCACAAACAAAAGCAGAGAGAAATAGATGCATATATTTTTACCCGCTTATAGTTGGCTCAATTCATCCCCTCTTACACAGTCCAGAATCTCTTGCCTAGGGAATGGTGCTGCTCATAGTGGGCTGGAATTTTCCACATCAATTAGCTTAATTAAGACATGCCCACAGGCCAACTCTATATAGATAATCCCTCATTGAGACTCTTCCTAAGAGATCCTAGATTTCTTCAAGTTGACAGAACTAACCATCAAAGGTGGTAGCTGAAATAATTCCAAAAATTTCAGCTAAAACAGAGGAAAAGGAATAGTTAATCAGCAGTCATTTTTTGGATAACTCATGCAGGCTTGTTGCTGGAAGGCTCTCTAAGGGTATATCCAGGACCCTCATGTCCCTCAATAAAAGCATAAGTTTTCTTCCTTTTCTGGCTATCTACGTCTCAGCAGTGGGCAGCTTATATGAGCCTTGAAATGCTCTTGGATAATGTAAACCAGCAGGCAATGATTAAAGTGAGCAAAATTCAATCGCTAATATAGCACTTTAACCAAAATGGTCCAAGGATATTACTTTTCCCATTTTCCATTCAACGTGTTGTGATGGAGATGGGCATCTTCCCAGTGAAGAAATTGCTAGAAATTGCTCCCCTTAGCTCAGATTGTCTCTAAATTTATCTCAGCCGTAACTAGTGATGTTTCCTTACTTTGTTCTTCTTCGTCGTGTGTTTTCAAGGACCTTGCTGCAGACAAGTGTAGAAGGACAAAGGCACAAATACCCATTCATTGGAGAACTGAAAGGTTAATAGCCTTATATTCCTATATTCCTCACTTTTTTCCTACCCAATAAGTACCCAATAATTCAAGTACCCAATAGGAAGTAACTAACTTCAATGAAGAAGGCTTTACTCTGGTGCATAATTTGGAAGCATGGTCCACCTTGGCAGCTGGGCAGCTCACATCTGAGAGGATTAGGAAGCAGACTGGGTAGAATGCAGGCACTCAGCTGTTTTGCCACCTATTGCAAGCAGGGCTATTGTTGCCTCTTTGTTAATCTCTTCTGGAAACATCACCCACTCACCACAAGATTTGTATCATCAATGTCTTGTGTATTTCTTAATCCACTCAAACTAGCAATCAAAATGAACAGTGACAGGTTTCGTGTCATCTGGGCTAATTGGACAGTCACTCACACAGCCAGATCACTTTTGTGAGGATGAAAATTCTTTAGCAGCGGTAGACATAGTTAACTACCATTAATTTTAACTACATAATTAATTTGATTTGGTTAGTCCAAATGAACTCTTCCGTTTTATTTACCTTATAGGATCCAAAGATGTGTCCAAAGGGCTGGGTCTTCAATTTATTTCCATTGATCAATCTGTCGGTGGTGTGTGTGTGTGTGTGTGTGTGTGTGTGTGTGTGTGTGTGTGTGTATGTGTGTATACCATGCTGTTTTTATTATGATAGCTCCATAGTATAACCTCAAGAAAGATGATGAGACCTTCTTTTATTATTCTGGATTGTTTTAGCAATGCTGGCTTTATTTATTTATTTATTTATTTCTATCTATCTATCTATCTATCTATCTATCTATCTATCTATCTAGTGAGCTTCCATATGAAGCTGAAAGTTATCCTTTCAAGATCTGTGAAGAATTGTGTTAGAAGTTTGAAGGGTATTATATTGAATCTATAGATTGCTTTTGGTAGGATGGCCACTTTTACTATGTCAATACCCCTGATCCACAAGCATGGACGGCCTTGCCATCTTCTGACATCTCTTTTTGTCTTCAAGTTTTTGTCATCTACGTTGTTAGCTTACTTTGTTCGAATTACCCTAAGATATTTTGTATTATTTGAGGCTGTTGTAAAAGGTGTTTTTTCCCTGATATTTTCTCCAACCATTCATCGTTCGCGTCTAGGAGGGTTAGTTAGACTTTCGCGAGTTAATTTTGTATCTAGCTACTTTGCTGATAGTATTTATTATTAGTAGGAATTTCCTAGTGAAAATTTTAGGATCACTTAAACTTATACTATCATCTCATTTGAAAGTAAAGATACTTTGATTTCATCCTTTTTAATTTGTAACCCCCAATCTCCTTCATGTGTGTTGTCAGTTTACTAGTATGAGATATCTTTTTCTTTTTTTAAAAGGTAGACATTTAGTACAATAGCATACCTCTTAGTACCACCTTCATTGTGTTCTATAAGTTTGGGTTTATTGTGTATTAATTTTCATTCAATTCTAGGAACTTTTTAAATTCTTTCTAAATTCTGTCTTGACTCATTTTTCACTCAATATTGAGTTGTCGGTTTCCATGAATTTGCAATCTCTCTGTTGTTTCTCTTGCCGATAATATCCAGCTTTAAATCATGGTCGTCAGATAGGATGCAGGGTACTATTTCAGCTTTCTTGCATTGGTTAAGATTTGCTTTGTGTCCAAGTATGTGGTTAATTTGGGAGAAAGTTCAATGAAGTACTAATAAGAAAGCATATTCTTTTCTGTTTGAGCGAAATGATCTGTAAATATGTTATGTACATGTGGTTTATAAGATCTCTTGGCTCCAGCATTTCTCTGCTTGGTTTTTGTCTGGATGGCCTGTCTATTGGTGAGAACTGGGCATCAAAATCACCTACTATCAGTGTACGAAAGTCAATATGTGATTTAAGCTGTGTTAGTCTTTCTTTTATAAGCTTGGGT
This sequence comes from Rattus rattus, assembly GCF_011064425.1. Classification (NCBI taxonomy): domain Eukaryota; kingdom Metazoa; phylum Chordata; class Mammalia; order Rodentia; family Muridae; genus Rattus; species Rattus rattus. The sequence goes on along the minus strand of NC_046167.1, from coordinate 65,290,450 downwards.
GCCCTTGTATTTGGTGTGTAGATGTGAATAAGTCTAATATCCTCTTGGTAGATGTTTTCTTTGATGAGTATGAAGTGTCCTTCCCTATCTCTTCTGATTAGTCCAGTTTAAAGTCTATTTCATCAGATATTAAAATGGCTACCCCACCTTGCTTCTTAGGTCCATTTGCTTGGAATGTCTTTTCTCCATTCTTTTACCTCGAGGGGATGTCTATCCTTGATGTTAGGGTATATTTCTTGGATGCGACTATGGGATGGGTCATGTTCTCACAGCAATTCTTTTTTATTCCTAATCTTTTTCAGTGGAGACCCTCCCTACTGAGATATATCAATGAGTAGTATTTGTTGAATCCTGCTATTTTGTTTTTTGTGGTGTGCGTTTTTTTCCTCTTTTGATTTGCTGGTCTGGGATTATTTACTCCTTGCATTTTCTTGGGTGTGGTTAATCTTTTTTAGTTTGAAGTTTTCCTTTTAGCACCTTTAGTAGGGCTGGGTTTACAGATAGATACTGCTTAAATTTGGTTCTATCTCAGAATATTTTTCTCTATATATCTGTTGTGATTGAAAGTTTGGTTGGCTATAGTAGCATGAACTAGTATCTGTAGTCTCTAAGATTCTTTAGAAGATCTGTCCATGATCTTCTGGCTTTTAGAGTTTCCAGTGAGAAGTTGGGTCTAATTCTAATAGGTCTACCTTTATATGTTATTTTGTCTTTTCCACTGCAGCTTTTAATATTCTTTCTTTGTTTTGTGTGTTTAGCATTTTATTATGTGCTGAAGGGGCTTTCTTTCTGGTCCAGTATATTTTTGTGTTCTATATGTTTCTTATACCTTGATAGACATCTCTTTAGGTTAGGAAAATTTTCTTCTATGATTTTTGTTGAAAGTATTTTCTGTGTCCTGTGTTTCTTCTCCTTTCCTCTATTTATACTAATTTTAGAATTTCCCCTCTTAGTTTGTGTTTTCTTTATTCCCTTTTCAGTTTTGGGTCTTGAAGCATTTTCTTCATTTCCTTCTGCTGTGTGTGTTTTCATAGATTTTGTTAAGGGGTATATTTGTTTCCTCTGTAAGGACCTCTATCACAGTCATAAAGGCTATTTTAAGGTCCTTTTCTTTTGTTTCAGCTATTCTGCAATACTCAGGAAATACTGTGGGCTCTAGTGGAGACATATTGTCCTGGATGTTATTGGTCATGTTTTTATGCTAGAGTCCAGGCATCTGCATTTGGGAAGACTAATTCTAGGTACTGCTATCTGGTCTTGTCTTTGTTCAGTGGTATTTTTTTCTTTAGTTTCTGTTGCTCTCTGGTTCTTAGGAGAGTGTGATGACGGTGTGTTGCATGTTATTCTGGGATTGGTGTGGCCACTGGGGGTCCCAGGTAAAATGTGTTTCTAGATTAAGAACTGTCAGGTAAAAATGGGGATGAGCTAGGAATGGGTTACTGGGGTGGGGGTCTACAGGAAGGAGGAAAGCAGGGTGTTCCACTATGATCTGCTTAATCCCCTGGGAATGAGGTCAGAGGCTGAGGAGAGCCAAGTGAAGCAGGTGGTCTGCTATGGATCTGGAGACTGGGGGATTAAACTTGGAAGGGCTGGGGGAGAAGATCTACAGTTATTCTACCTCTCCATTGGCTGGAGGGGCCTGTGGGTTCCAGGGAGTGGCTGCTGGGGTTGGGGCTTGGATAAAGCAATGGGCAGAGGGCAGGACATTTAGAGGGGAGATCTGTGCAATGGACTGTGATGGAAACAGGGAGGAAGGGGAGTTCCCAGTAGGCAATCTTTTCCAGAGCCCAGGATGAGACTGGGGGTTTGATTGTATTTGAAGGAGTTGGGGGAGAGGTGAAGGTCTGCAGTCAGTCTAACTGCTCTCTGGCTTGAGTGGGAACAGGTTCCTGGAGAATGTTTCAAGAATTATTTATTCAAACACAAGCTTTAATGAGCAGATATGAATTAAGGAAATTAAAGAAAACTATTTTTTCTCTGTCTAATAATGGTCAACTTGAGAGTCTTAAGACTGGTGTATCTATACCTTAAATAATGTTTACTGAAAGCATTTATAGATAGTTTCTCTGTTGGATGTTCCAGTCAACTCTCTTCCCATCTTGCAGATGTGAATGGTGCCATTAAGAACGTAAGTAGTTATTATTCAAGAGTCTTTATGGAGACACAAAGTTCACATGCCTTGCCAGGTTCCCACTAAGAACTCTACTCTACCATAAAGGTTTTGCTTCTGCTACCTTTATGCATGTTCAACTTTATGTTAAGTAGAGAGATTTTCAAGACAGGGTGACAATGATGATGTTCACCTTTACACTACATTGTCATCCCTCTGCATCCATGGGAGTGCCGGATCTAGAGCCACCCTTGGGCCTTGAAATCTAAGGATGCTTTCTCCCTCATGCAAGATGTTGTGTGCCTGCATACATCCCTTGGCATTCTTTAATCATCTCTAGATTACTTAGTGTGACTAATTCGATGTAAATGCCCTATAAACATCTACCATACTATATAGTTTAGGGAATGATAGCAAGAAAAATGGCTGTATATGCTCAGCACAGATGCTATTTGTTTTCTGAATACTTTCTCCCGCAGTTAGTTGAATCCCCAGATGAAAACTCCACAGGCACAGAGGAATCGCTGTTGTGTTTCAGTTCAACAAACATGTCATTCAAGCCTCCTAAAGAACTGCAAACCAGAGCACAGGAGTTCAGGAAAAACTATTATTTCAATATTTATGGAGTTTGTGGATTTATTCGCAGGTACCACATGCTTGGCTGGATATAGTATATGGCTATCTAAACATTATTCATAGACACGAGAGTGATACTCAGTGTGTCCTGTCTCCTTGTGCAATTGTTTCAGCCCCGCGACCATTTTGTGAGATTGGCAACTGTCACTATGGGAACACTCTCTCTCAGAAGAATTCCCAGGATGGATAATAAAACATTGTGTTGCTCATGCGTGGCTTTAATGAAATAATACTCTATAAATATTGGGGCATATCCTAGTTTACAGTGCATTGTTAAGTACACCGTTTCATTTGATGCATCCCTCTAGTGGAGAGTATCTGCAGTGAGCAGACAAGACAGAGACACAAAGTCTCTATAGCTTTCCAAAGTCATACCAGAGTAGCTGCTGCTTGACTGGTATTGATTCTACAATGACCTCCTTGCCTGCTATCTCAGTGGCCTAAGGATATCTAAGTTCTTGAACAAGGAGAAACCTGAAGTTTATGCAAAATTCCAAAGGGAAGGCAAATGGGAGATGCTTAGAAGTCCCCAGATCAAGTCAGGACTGTTCCCAACTGCTGGATCACAGTGGGAAAGGCTACTCCTGATTCTGGAAGACTTATTTGCCACTAAACAATATTTACACCTCACTTGCTTTAAACAATATTTACACCTCACTTGCTTTGTACCCCAAACTCTCCAAGATCCAAAAGACAGAAGTATTGCCACAGAACAACCACCGCTCTGCCTTGAAGGAACTGAAAATAATCTACTGTCAAGATAGACATCTGCTGGGGACCATTTCTACATAGAATGCTAAGTGTGAAAGTGAGAGACAAAGAGAGATGGTCAAGAACTGAGCAGGGATTGAGAAAGTGACCTCTGAGATGACACAAGAGAATCAAGAAGACTGTCTTAGTCAGGGTTTGTATTCCTGCACAAAACATCATGACCAAGAAGCAAGTTGGGGAGGAAAGGGTTTACTTGGCTTACACTTCCACATTGCTGTTCATCACCAAAGGAAGTCAAGACAGGAACTCACACAGGGCAGGAACTTGGAGGCAGGAGCTAATGCAGAAGCCATTGGAAGGGTGCTGCTGGCTGGCTTGCTTCCCCTGACTTGCTCAGCTTGCTCTCTTATAGAACCCAGGAATAGCAGCCCAGGGATGGCACCACCCACAATGGGCCCTCCCACCCTTGATCACTAATTGAGAAAATGCCTTACAGCTGGATCTCACGGAGGCATTTCCTCAAGGGAGGCTCCTTTTTCTGTGATAACTCCATCTTGTGTCAAGTTGACACACAAAACCAGCCAGTACACAGACATTCAATAGCCATAAAGGGAAAAGGAACATAAGGTATGCATATGCACATACCAATAGGCGTGTGTGTGTGTGTGTGTGTGTGTGTGTGTGTGTGTGTTGTTGATTCCAAGGAACTAGGAGAAGTCCAGTTTGGGTGAAGTGTAAAGTCTAAGTACCTTACCAGCAATTCAGAGCCTGCTTTGTTTGTTTGGTAGTCTCATGTAGCCCAGGCTGGCCTTGAATTTATTATGTAGCAGAAGTCGACCGTGAACTTCTGATCCTCTTGTTTCCACTGTCCAGATGCTCAGTTATGGGGATGTATTACCATGCCTGGTTTTCGTGATGCTGGGGATGGAATCCTGGATTGGTGTATACCAGACAAGCACTCTTCAAACGAGGCTACAACGCCAGCCCAAGAGCGGAAGCAAACCGGTGATCTTCCAGTTAGGAATGGACTTCACTATACAAACCAGCCACAGATACAGGCAATATGTGTTTTTATTTTAACAGTTTAGATGTAGGGGCCAGAAATGGTGGAACAGGTCTTAAAACAGACCTTGGTTGTGTAGAGGCTGGGAAAACTGTTGGATGGTGATGGATAAGGTAGGGACCAGGAGAAACATGTGAAAAAAATGGATGGTCCAGATCTTCAGAATGTAAACTTGGAAGATCGGGTTCTTGACTGGATGTAGGTGGTTAAGGGGTGGGGGAGACCCAAGACATAATTCCAGTAAGATGAATGCAGGAGGCTCCTGAGCTCAGAGAGCCTGAGGGAAAAGTAGAAGCATGGGGTGGACCCTCAGCCCCCGTAGCTCCTCCTACTCTTCCCCTAATCAGAGTTTTTCTCCATCAACATGAATAATGAGTAGTACTTCAGACAATTCTGTTACTTTGTTTTCCTTTGTTTCCCATGCAAAGGGTGAGCTAGGGCAGCTCCCCTGAGGGATGGCGCCATCCCCACCCCTCCTACTTGACATTACTTTGACCACTGGATACAGAATCCTTAAATGATGTAGATAATTGAGCCAACCTCAAGGCACTTCTTTATTCTCAAACAGCAGAGAATTAAAACATAAGAAACACGCAGAAAATTAAAACAACATGGAATACACATCTATGTATTTTGTCGTGAAGGACTCATCCCGAATGGCCAAGGTCAGAAATGAAAAGGGAGAATTTCTTTTGGCACAAACATAATTCAGGTAAGCTGGCAGGGACTTCCGAATCTAAGATCTCTAGTGCTGGAAGCCATTCTGAAGCTACCCCCCCCCCTTTTTTTTTAAAGTACAGCCTTTAATTCACTCAACTAAAATCCATCCCCTGATGCTCACAGAACCATCCCTAAACCCAGGGCAGAAGTCTTTACAAGTAGAGACATAGTCATTTTTTTTTAAAAGACAGTGAGACACACTAAGACCTACTGGAGAATATGGACCATTTTGTGAAATGATTTTTAAAATGGTGTATTAGAATATGTTGTCCTCTTGGTTATAATACATGTCTGACTCCACGAGCTCCAAACCTGTGCAGGAGTAGTTGCGGTTCATCTGGGCCACATCACTTTCGCTCTTCTTCCTCTTTAGTGGCTCTCCTTCCGGTGTATAAGACTTCTCCAGAGCAGGGGCACTCACAGCTGGAAGGCCTTTTGTAAAAGGCACCTCCACCCTGCCCAGTTCCGTTTCATCCGAAGGGTTAGCGGTGGGCAGAAGCCGGTCACTCCGTAGCCTTTTTCTTATTTCTTCCTTTTTTGTCTGAAAAGTAATATTAAAGAATGAAAAGAACCCTGGTGACTTGGATTTGTACATGTTCCGTTCATATTGCTTGTCACGAGCACTTTGGTTTTTCTTGTTGGACTGCTCGACCTTGGAACAGATGGTTGCTGGGGAACCCATGTTGAAAGAGACAAAAACACAGGGCTTGCCCTCCTAGGCTTCCTAGTCTAGTCCTTGCTCCCAGGGCTGCCAACTAGGGAGGCAGATACGAAGGACGCCAGACTAAAGCTATGTTTCCTGAGGAAAGGTGGGCTTCCGGTTGTGGGTTCAGGCGCTCAAAACTGCAGGAGCTGATCTGATGGTCTTCAGAACCCACTCTTAGCTCAATGCCCACCCCTGCCCTGGTCGTCTTCCTTCCTCCAACCCCAATGGTAAGTTTCCCAAACTTGACTTAATTCAGAATAATGAATAGTATTTATTTGGGCCATGTAGATGAAATAACAATTTTCAACCGAGTTCATGGTGCTGTTTCATTCCCACACAACTCAAAAGTAATTTTTTTTGGGGGGTGGGGAGCAATGTGTCCAGTGAGAGCAGGTCGTTGAAATGCAGAGTGTCCACGCCCACATTCTGTCTCGGGCTGCTGATAGGCAAGGTCTGGTGCATGCTCATTCGAGCCAGCAATCGGCTCCTCAGAATCAGCATCTATCGCTCATACCTTTCGGCGCTCCTCTGCCGCCTGCATCTTTTCTTCTATGTCTTGGATTGTGAAATCCTTCACCTCCTTTTTCACCTTAAGCTTTTTCAGTCTGGCTGGTGGCTTTCTCAGTGGCTTCTCCATAGTGCCCACCTGGAGGAAGACATTTCGTTTTTAATGGAGAAGTGACTTATTGCCTTGGCCTGGGAGAGGGACGGGGGGCGAGAAACAGTTTAAAATGCACATTTCAAAATATAAACTTTCAACTGGTAGATAAATGCAATAAAAACTTGAAATCTGTTAAGATCAGAATTACTTTATTATTATTATTACTATTACGTGCGTGTGTATATGTCTCTCTGTGTGTGTGTGTGTGTGTGTGTGTGTGTGTGTGTGTGTAAAAGGGCATGGATATGTAGGCATCTGTACCTTTATCTACTGAGACACAAACATCTTGGTGGCCCAACCACAGAAGTGTCAGTGGTAAAATGTATTTCATGCCTTAAAAACACCAGGCTATTAGGACAAAGGCCGAGAATGCGTTCTGTGAAGCCAGCTGCAGAGGACTCGTGAGAGAGATCTCAAGGCTGAAAACTAAACGGAAATATGGAGATGGGGGTGTGAAAGTCTGGCTCAGTGTAAGAAATTCAGGTTGTTTGATTGGTCATTCTATAATCTTCAATAAGCAATTGATTTCATAATATTCCATGTGTTACAAATTATTTTCGCTTGGCTAGAGATTAGCTTTTATTACTTTTTGATCTTATGATGGAGAGGGATCATTAGCTGTTATTGAGCAACAACGCTTTCCTGGGCTCTGCCATTGGTGTTTGCCAACAGTAAAAAAAAAAAAAAAAAAAAATCCCATTTTTATATGAGTGACTACTCTTTCAGCAGTTCAGAACAGGGATAGCGACTTACCTCGTTATGGAAAGTAAAATTATAATAAAATTATAATAAAGGGCTGCAAAGTTTTAATGTGCATTGTTCTCCAGAAATATAGCAAAAAATAGCAAACAGTTACAATGGGAAATTAAAACAATACATGAGAGACCTCACCGCCTGGTCAGGTGGGCACTCCTGAGGCTGCAGAGCGGAAGAGACCACCAACACTGCCCACCCCTGCCCACATCCCTGGCCCAAGAGGAAACTGTATAAGGCCTCTGGGCTCCCGTGGGAGAGGGCCCAGGAGAGGCAGGAGCCCTGCCTGAGACACCGCCGGAACCTGAAGGAAACAGACCGGATAAACAGTTCTCTGCACCCAAATCCCGTGGGAGGGAGAGCTAAACCTTCAGAGAGGGCAGACACGCCTGCAGAAACCAGAAGAGACTGCTCTCTGCACACATTACTGATTCCAGAGGAAAACACCGAGGCCATCTGGAACCCTGGTGCCTGGAGGCTCCGGAAGAGGCGGCAGATCTTCCCGGTTGCTGCCACACGCAGAGAGCCCGTGGGCAGCACCCCGCGAACGAACTTGAGCCTCGGGACCACAGGTAAGACCAACTTTTCTGCTGCAAGTGACCTGCCTGGTGAACTCAAGACACAGGCCCACAGGAACAGCTGAAGACCTGTAGAGGGCAAAACTACACACACGAAAGCAGAACACTCTGTCCCCATAACTGGCTGAAAAAAACAGGAAAACAGGTCTACAGCACTCCTGACACACAGGCTTATAGGACAGTCTAGCCACTGTCAGAAATAGCAGAACAAAGTAACACTAGAGATAATCTGATGGCGAGAGAAACAAGCGCAGGAACACAAGCAACAGAAACCAAGACTACATGGCATCATCGGAGCCCAATTCTCCCACCAAAACAAGCATGGAATATCCAAACACACCAGAAAAGCAAGATCTAGTTTCAAAATCATATTTGATCATGATGCTGGAGGACTTCAAGAAAGACGTGAAGAACTCCCTTAGAGAACAAGTAGAAGCCTACAGAGAGGAATCGAAAAAATCCCTGAAAGAATTCCAGGAAAACACAATCAAACAGTTGAAGGAATTAAAAATGGAAATAGAAGCAATCAAGAAAGAACACATGGAAATAACCCTGGATATAGAAAACCAAAAGAAGAGACAAGGAGCTGTAGATACAAGCTTCACCAACAGAATACAAGAGATGGAAGAGAGAATCTCAGGAGCAGAAGATTCCATAGAAATCATTGACTCAACTGTCAAAGATAATGTAAATCGGAAAAAGCTACTGGTCCAAAACATACAGGAAATCCAGGACTCAATGAGAAGATCAAACCTAAGGATAATAGGTATAGAAGAGAGTGAAGACTCCCAGCTCAAAGGACCAGTAAATATCTTCAACAAAATCATAGAAGAAAACTTCCCTAACCTAAAAAAAGAGATACCCATAGGCATACAAGAAGCCTACAGAACTCCAAATAGATTGGACCAGAAAAGAAACACCTCCCGTCACATAATAGTCAAAACACTAAACGCACAAAATAAAGAAAGAATATTAAAAGCAGTAAGGGAAAAAGGTCAAGTAACATATAAAGGCAGACCTATCAGAATCACACCAGACTTCTCGCCAGAAACTATGAAGGCCAGAAGATCCTGGACTGATGTCATACAGACCCTAAGAGAACACAAATGCCAGCCCAGGCTACTGTATCCTGCAAAACTCTCAATTAACATAGATGGAGAAACCAAGATATTCCATGACAAAACCAAATTTACACAATATCTTTCTACAAATCCAGCACTACAAAGGATAATAAATGGTAAAAACCCAACATAAGGAGGCAAGCTATACCCTAGAAGAGGCAAGAAACTAATCGTCTTGGCAACAAAACAAAGGGAAGAAAAGCACACAAACACAACCTCACATCCAAATATGAATATAACAGGAAGCAATAATCACTATTCCTTAATATCTCTCAACATCAATGGCCTCAACTCCCCAATAAAAAGACATAGATTAACAAACTGGATACGCAACGAGGACCCTGCATTCTGCTGCCTACAGGAAACACACCTCAGAGACAAAGACAGACACTACCTAAGAGTGAAAGGCTGGGAAACAACTTTCCAAGCAAATGGTCGGAAGAAGCAAGCTGGAGTAGCCATTCTAATATCAAATAAAATCAATTTTCAACTAAAAGTCATCAAAAGGAAAAGTCCACCAAGATGAACTCTCAATCCTAAATATCTATGCCCCAAATACAAGGGCACCTACATACGTAAAAAGAAACCTTACTAAAGCTCAAAAACACATTGCACCTCACACAATAATAGTAGGAGATTTCAACACCCCACTCTCATCAATGGACAGATCATGGAAACAGAAATTAAACAGAGACGTAGACAGACTAAGAGAAGTCATGAGCCAAATGGACTTAACGGATATTTATAGAACGTTCTACCCTAAAGCAAAAGGATATACCTTCTTCTCAGCTCCTCATGGTACTTTCTCCAAAATTGACCATATAATTGGTCAAAAAACGGGCCTCAACAGGTACAGAAAGATAGAAATAATCCCATACGTGCTATCGGACCACCACGGCCTAAAGCTGGTCTTCAATAACAATAAGGGAAGAATGCCCACATATACGTGGAAATTGAACAATGCTCTACTCAATGATAACCTGGTCAAGGAAGAAAAAAAGAAAGAAATTAAAAACTTTTTAGAATTTAATGAAAATGAAGGGTACAACATACCCAAACTTATGGGACACAATGAAAGCTGTGCTAAGAGGAAAACTCATAGCTTGAGTGCCTGCAGAAAGAAACAGGAAAGAGCATATGTCAGCAGCTTGACAGCACACCTAAAAAAGCTCTAGAACAAAAAAGAAGCAAATACACCCAGGAGGAGTAGAAGGCAGGAAATAATCAAACTCAGAGCTGAAATCAACCAAGTAGAAACAAAAGGACCATAGAAGAATCAACAGAACCAAAAGTTGGTTCTTTGAGAAAATCAACAAGATAGATAAACCCCTAGCCAGACTAACGAGAGGACACAGAGAGTGTGTCCAAATTAACAAAATCAGAAATGAAAAGGGAGACATAACTACAGATTCAGAGGAAATTCAAAAAATCATCAGATCTTACTATAAAAGCCTATATTCAAAAAAACTTGAAAATCTGCAGGAAATGGATAATTTCCTAGACAGATACTCAGGTACCGGTTAAATCAGGAACAGATAAACCAGTTAAACAACCCCATAACTCCTAAGGAAATAGAAGCAGTCATTAAAGGTCTCCAACCAAAAAGAGCCCAGGTCCAGACGGGTTTAGTGCAGAATTCTATCAGACCTTCATAGAAGACCTCATACCAATATTATCCAAACTATTCCACAAAATTGAAACAGATGGAGCACTGCACCTAATTCCTTCTATGAAGCCACAATTACTCTTATACCTAAACCACACAAAGACCCAACAAAGAAAGAGAACTTCAGACCAATTTCCCTTATGAACATCGACGCTAAAAATACTCAACAAAATTCTGGCAAACCAATCCAAGAGCACATCAAAACAATCATCCACCATGATCAAGTAGGCTTCATCCCAGGCATGCAGGATGGTTTAATATCGGAAACCATCAACGTGATCCATTATATAAACAAACTGAAAGAACAAAACCACATGATCATTTCATTAGATGCTGAGAAAGCATTTGACAAAATTCAACACCCTTCATGATAAAAAAGTCCTGGAAAGAATAGGAATTCAAGGCCCATACCTAAACATAGTAAAAGTCCATATACAGCAAAACCAGTGGCTAACATTAAACTAAATGGAGAGAAAACTTGAAGCAATCCCACTAAAATCAGGGACTAGACAAGGCTGCCCACTCTCCCTACTTATTCAATATAGTTCTTGAAGTTCTAGCCAGAGCAATCAGACAACAAAAAGGAGGTCAAGGATACAGATCGAAAAGAAGAAGTCAAAATATCACTATTTGCAGATGATATGATAGTATATTTAAGTGATCCCAAAAGTTCCACCAGAGAACTACTAAAGCTGATAAACAACTTCAAAAGCAAAGTGGCTGGGTATAAAATTAACTCAAATCAGTAGCCTTCCTCTACAAAAAGAGAAACAAGCTGAGAAAGAAATTAGGGAAACGACACCCTTCATAATAGACCCAAATAATATAAAGTACCTCGTGTGACTTTTAACCAAGCAAGTAAAAGATCTGTACAATAAGAACTTCAAGACACTGAAGAAAGAAATTGAAGAAGACCTCAGAAGGTGGAAAGATCTCCCATGCTCATGGATTGCAGGATTAATATAGTAAAAATGGCCATTTTACCAAAAAGCGATCTACAGATTCAATGCAATCCCATCAAAATACCAATCCAATTCTTCAAAGAGTTAGACAGAACAATTTGCAAAATTCATCTGGAATAACAAAAAACCCAGGATAGCTAAAACTATCCTCAACAATAAAAGGACTTCAGGGGAATCACTATCCTGAACTCAAGCAGTATTACAGAACAGTGATAAAAACTGCATGGTATTGGTACAGAGACAGACAGATAGACCAATGGAACAGAATTGAAGACCCAGAAATGAACCCACACACCTATGGTCACTTGATTTTGACAAAGGAGCCAAATCCATCCAATGGAAAAAAGATAACATTTTCAGCAAATGGTGCTGGTTCAACTGGAGGTCAACATGTAGATGAATGCAGATCGATCCATGCTTATCACCCTGTAGAAAGCTTAAGTCCAAGTGGATCAAACCAGATACACACACTCAAACTAATAGAAGAAAAACTACGGAAGCATCTGGAACACATGAGCACTGGAAAAAATTTCCTGAACAAAACCCCAGTGGCTTATGCTCTAAGATCAAGAATCGAAAAATGGGATCTCATAAAACTGCAAAGCTTCTGTAAGGCAAAAGGACACTGTGGTTAGGACAAAACGGCAACCAACAGATTGGGAAAAGATCTTTACCAATCCTACAACAGATAGAGGCCTTATATCCAAAATATACAAAGAACTCAAAAAAGTTAGACCAAGAGGGGACAAATAACCCTATTAAAAATGGGGTTCAGAGCTAAACAAAGAATTCACAGCTGAGGAATGCCGAATGGCTGAGAAACACCTAAAGAAATGTTCAACATCTTTAGTCATCAGGGAAATGCAAATCAAAACAACCCTGAGATTTCACCTCACACCAGTGAGAATGGCTAAGATCAAAAACTCAGGTGACAGCAAATGCTGGCGAGGATGCGGAGAAAGAGGAACACTCCTCCATTGTTGGTGGGATTGCAGACTGGTACAACCATTCTGGAAATCAGTCTGGAGGTTCCTCAGAAAAATTGGACATTGAAACTGCCTGAGGACCCAGCTATACCTCTCTTTGGGCATATACCCAAAAGATGCCCCAACATATAAAAAAGACACGTGTTCCACTATGTTCATCGCAGCCTTATTTATAATAGCCAGAAGCTGGAAAGAACCCAGATGCCCTTCAACAGAGGAATGGATAAAGAAAATGTGGTACATCTACACAATGGAATATTACTCAGCTATCAAAAAACGACTTTTATGAAATTAAACAGAGGCAAATGGTTGGAACTGGAAAATATCATCCTGAGTGAGCTAACCTAATCACAGAAAGACATACATGGTATGCACTCATTGATAAGTGGCTATTAGCCCAAATGCCTGAATTACCCTAGATGCCTAGAACAAATGAAACTCAAGACGGATGATCAAAATGTGAATGCTTCACTCCTTCTTTAAAAGGGAACAAGAATGCCCTTGGCAGGGAAGAGAGAGGCAAAGATTAAAACAGAGACTGAAGGGACACCCATTCAGAGCCTGCCCCACATGTGGCCCATATATATACAGCCACCCAATTAGATAAGATGGATGAAGCAAAGAAGTGTAGAAGTGTAGATCGCTCCTGAGAGACACAGCCAGAATACAGCAAATATAGAGGCGAATGTCAGCAGCAAACCACTGAACTGAGAATAGGACCCCCGTGGAAGGAATCAGAGAAAGAACTGGAAGAGCTTGAAGGGGCCTCGAGACCCCATATGTACAACAATGCCAAGCAACCAGAGCTTCCAGGGACTAAGCCACTACCTAAAGACTATACATGGACTGACCCTGGACTCTGACCTCATAGGTAGCAATGAATATCCTAGTAAGAGCACCAGTGGAAGGGGAAGCCCTGGGTCCCACTAAGACTGAACCCCCAGTGAACTAGACTGTTGGGGAGGGCGGCAATAGGGGAGGGTGGGGGGAACACCCATAAGGAAGGGGAGGGAGGGGATGTTTGCCCGAAACCGGAAAGGGAATAACACTTTCGAAATGTATATAAGAAATATTCAAGTTAATAAAAAAAAAAACAATACATGAACACCCTCCTAAACCTCTCCTCGATCACCCCATCCGATCCTTCAATGGGAACCTAGTTTTTAAATCTCTCTCCCTCCCCATGGGTGCAGGTATGTTCATCCTATGGTTCATACATGAAGGTCTGACGTTAACCTCAGATGGCTGGCCTTGCCTCCACTGTGCTTCAGAGAAGAACACTTAGTTACTAGCGCTTATGCAGGATTGCTGGCCCTAGAGGTGCATGGGATCCACCTGTCTCCACTTTCCCTTCAGCTGTCAGAGAGCTGGGATGACGTAGACGTGAATGACCGTGTTCAGCTTTATGTGGGCTCTGGAGAGCCAAACTCAGGCCCTCAGGGATTGTTTTCCTGGCTAAGCCATCTCCACAGCTCCTCCTTTTAAAGAATGTGTTCTGTCTTTCTGGATATTCTCTGTAATGCATCACACATACACACACACACAATGGAAAGATAATTGGGAATCCATCTATCTATCAGAAACTTTGCACAGGCTAGAGAGATGGTCCAGTCAGTAATATGTTTGCTTCACAATTACGAGGACCAAAGTTTGACACCTCCTACTCCCCAAATCCAAATAAAAAAAAGCAAGACAGGATGGCACGTGTTTGTAATCCAGCAATGAGGAGGCGGTAAAAGGCATACATATGCACGGCATCTGTAATACAAGATCTAAATAGGATTGTACCATACACACTGCCCATGTTCGCTTTCTTCATTGAATACGGACATCTTCCTAGGTCAGTGAATATAGATTTATTATGACTGGGGGGAGTGTTTAATGAGCTCCCAAGTCTTCACTATAAAATGAACCAATATGTTGTTCTGGGTAATCTCTAGAGAGATTTTTCTTTAAAGACACCAGAGCTATTAACATTTATGATAATTTCCTAAAGACTGACTCATCAGGAAAATAAACCAGGCAGGCAAAGAGAGGCCATGTAACACAGTAGAGAACTCAGGCTTGTCTTTGGATCTCCAAAGTGATGTTCTACAAGTGGCTAATACACTCCGTGAGCTTGACGTCCTCATCAACGCAGACTAACAGCCTTTCACGGGATCTGGTCTTGTTCTTATTTGCTTTCAAGAGAGGGGAAAGCCTGTAATTTCCACTTAGCAAAGGCAACTTCTTTTCAGTGAGGCCAATGTTTGCTTTCAAGGGCAACATGGAACATCAGAATCACCGACAGAATTATCACAGTGATATGTGCAGACAGGAAGACCACCGGGAGCAGATGACAAACCAGAACAGGAAGTGTTGAAGCAGATACAATCATGACAGGACAGAGGATTGATATGCTTCCATTTTTAAGATCTAGGATCCTTAGGAAGTCTTTAAAGTGGTGTTTATTATGGGTGTTTTGCCTGCGTATATGTACTACATGTATATAGTACCCAAAGAGAATAGAAGAGCGTTCTGGGTCTCCGGGGATTAGAGTTACAAATGGCTATGAACAGTGGTTCTAAGAATTGAACTCAGGGCCTCTGGATGTGTAGCCAGTGCTCTCAACCAACAAGCCAATCTTCCAGCTCCATCTCAGGAAGTCTTTAAAAAGGAAAATGCTCACTGAACTCTTTACAACCATCGGGAAGATTTTATGTAGTATCTGGTTCTTAAGCTTCCTGCTGGCAAATGCCACTTGCTGAAAAGAGGAACATACCCTTATTTGGGATGTCTGCCTGCAGAAGACTAAAAGAAAATGGTAGCCCAAGAGTCAATGAGGGAACGGCAAGCCAGACGTCTCCAAGCAGTCTGAATCTTGACAGAAACTGTGAGTCAATAAAGCTGCCAGCAGTTTGGGTTTTCTGACTGGGAAAGATGCTTCCTGTGACCATCCCGAAACAATGCCTACGGTTTCACCCTCTGCCTCTGTTTGAAATGTGGAATCTGCCCCTGAGACCCTTGCTCTTTCTTGAGTTCGATATATTATGCTAAAGCCACCACCATAGCAATCTGGCTTTAGGGGGTAGCTCACTTCGTAGAGTGCTTGCCTAGCTTGACTAAAGATCTTGGTTTAATCGCCTCTACTGTATAAATCAGGCATGGCGGTGCATGGCTCTCTGATCCCAGCTCGAAGAAGGTGGAAGCGGTGAGATCATCCTTGGCTAAAGAGTGAGTTCAAGGCCAGCCTGGGTGACATGAGACCTTGCTTCAAAACAGACAAAGAAAACAGAATAAAGAGAACCCTATAAACGGATTTGTATTTTTTACAAATGAAGTTCAGGTAGGCAGAATCTTCGAAACCATGGCATTCACAGGTTACTTAATGGTGTTCATATGATGCACAGAGATGTCGCTAAATCTCAAATACCTTGAAGTCTAGAGAAGCTATCACTTAAGTTTGCGTTCACCGGGAATAGCATCAGAAGACTGACAACTCTGAGCACAGCATTAGGTACTAAGAGATGAATTGCATTTTTGCCCACGCTAACGTGTGCAGGTCTGTCTTGCTTCCATTCATGTTCCTCAGGGCTTTCCTAATTTAGCTCTTGACCTACAAATGAACCCACCTTGGTTATGCTTCCTAAGGAAGTCTCTTGCACAGAAGAGGCCAAAGCTCCCTGCAGCAGACATGGCCATTCCTGTCCTTTGGCCTCCAGCCCTCCGTGAGGCAGGTCACTGTGATCACTGGCACATTGAGTCCTAACTCAACCACCTTCCTCCGTACCTCTCCACGAGGCTCGGCACATAATGTTAGAGATGCTGCTGCAACGTGGATTCCTGAACTGTCTCCAAGGTGACCCAGTCCAGAAACAGAGATGACAACAAACTTTGACCAGACAGGGGGAATTAGTCAATAATTCACCAAGTTGGTGAAAAGCAGCCAGGGTATGCTCAGAGGCACAGGGGCGGGAGTTTGAGATCAAAGCCACCTGAAGGCAGTAACACCCAGGAGTGCATGAAAGCCAGACATGCGTCCATGCAAATGTTGATCTCTACCACCACATGCATTGACCCAGTCACATACAGCCTACGCACACTTACAGTGCGGTCACCTCAAGTCTCGTTGTAATGCTTTAAAATACCTGGAAGATTGCTTTTCTGAGCAGATACTCGGCGTCTTACTGGTTCCCTCTCCGTATGTTTGTGTGTGAGTGTGTTTGTGTGTGCACACGTTTGTGTGCAGGAATGCATGCGTATGCACGTGTGCACATGTGGAAGCCAGAGGTGGGTGCTGGGTGTCTCACTCTATTTCTTTGTATTTTATTTATTGAGGCAGGGTACGTTAGTTAGGGTTATTATTGCTGTGATGAAACACCACAAGCAAAGGTCGCTGGGGAGGAAAGGGTTAATTTTCATTACACTTCCACCTCCCCACTCCCCTGTTGCAGAGAAGCGCTTGATAGTTTTTGGCTTGCTCCTCATGTCTTGTTCAGTTGGCTTTTATATAGAACCCAGGACCGCCACCCCAGGGTGACACCACGCACAATGAATTGAGCCCTCCCCCATCAATCACTAATTGAGAAAATGCCCTATGAGATTGCTGACAGCCAAGTATTACGGAGGCGTTTTTTCTTAATTGAAATTCCCTCCCCTCAGGTGACTTTCGCCTGTGTCAAGATGGCATGAAACTAGCTGGCTCACAGGGTCTCTCACTGAGCCAGATTCGTGTTAACAAAGGCACCTCACGTCCATCCTCTATTCTTTTATACTTCAATGCAAAATGCTTGGAAGGATGAGTAGAGGGCCAGGGGAGGACAGACCTATGTCCAGAGTTCCCCTGTGTTTGTGAATGCCAGTGCCCCACACCATACGTCTTTTCAAGAGTTCTCACACTCATTCTAGCCGCTCATAACACGTGTTCATTTCCTCCCAGCTAGGCATGGTGGCACCCATCTGTAAACCCAGCGCTTGGTCAGCTGACCCAGGAAGATGACAAGTTTGAGCGACGTTAGGCTATGCAGCCAGATTCTGCCTCAGAAAAACAAAAACCAACAAAGCTGGGATTCCCCAGAGCAGGGAAGAAGCTCTATTTGAGTGTTTGACTGGATTCATTGCATCTTGATAACTGCTGGCATTGGTGTCCATTTTGAAATGATTTTCTCTGTATTTCCCTTGGTTCCTTGGCTAGATTTTTAGTCAATCATGAGGCTTTCTAAAAATACTTTAAAGTATGAACAGGGTAACGTCTCGGGTTTTATATGACTCCGTCCATCATCCTATTTTAACTGTGATCTTTTTATTTTAGTCCCCAACTTTCCACCAACTGTACAAGGTATGTGCTGTCACACACTTAAGTTTATACAAGCTGGACAAGGCTTCATCCCTGACCACAGCACTCATATCTCCTCCTCTTTACTTCTGAGATTTTTTTGGGGGGAGGGGGACAATCTCAGTGCCTTTTCTTTCTTGAAAATGTATTTTCAGGAATCTTTTAGCAATCTCTTTTACAAGAAAGGGTTGTGGAGTACAACTACAAACACTTCAGCCATTCTCACCTGGTGACGAACTCAGTTTCATGTGCAGGCTTATGGCCACGGGAGTGGTTCTCAGGCTGGGCTGCCCATGGAGTCATCTAGAAGAATCTGAAAGCATGGAACCCATGTCCTGTGCTTAGGCACTAGTTCAAGGTGAGATCTGGGTCCCAGGGGTTTAAAAGTCTTTCTGAGTGACTTACTCCAACATCAGGTTAAAAACCAGGCATTGGATTATAAAACAAACAGGGTTGTGTGATGCTGCTCTGGCCTGTTATAAGCCTGGCTTATACTGGAACATGAGGGTTTAATACCATAGAGGAAAATAATTGTGGTATACTTGTGAACTGTGGCATAAAGTACTTTTGAGGGTGTTCTATTCATGCTTCCTGTCCTATCCTATCCTATCCTATCCTATCCTATCCTATCCTATCCTATCCTATCCTATCCTATTCTACATTATCCTATTCTACCCTACACTATCCTATCCTATATTACATCAAAATTTACTTTTAACTCAATGATATCAAAAGTCAAGCCCATCATTGTCCATAAAATAGATGGATTTCTCCCTAACCAACCTGTGCATTCTCTTGTTAGATAGAAGTCAGAACTCATTCACCTCTGGTGACTGACTCGCTAACGTAAGTAAGTTGAAATTGTATTCCCACCAGTGTTAGCATCAAGACGTTACTGCATTTCCCCTAAGGAGGCATCACTTAGCAACGGAGTGTTTCTGTATGTCTTCCTCCACTGGAATTGCTCTCCCGTCTTTTGACATGGTTTCTTTGTTGTTCCCCAGAGACACCCATAGTTGGTAAAGAAAAAATAGCCCCACCCCTTCATTGCAGAGAGATTTTTCTAGTATATTCAAATACCGTGCTCCAAATTGTACTGAATCGTGGCAATATTGTAGGAATGTCAAATGACATTCTACTTTTTCCTTGCTGTGTTTAAACACCATAGTAAAAGAAACTGCAGGAGGAAGTTTATTTTGGCTTACGGTTCTAGATACAGACCATCCAACATGCTACAAAGTCTTTGAAGGGACTCTGGTCAGCTCAAGCCTGTTGAGCAAGGCTCTGACAGGCCTTGTCCTTCTCCCCCATTCCCTGTACCCTGCTAAAAACCATTAATTTACATTCTTAAAGCTAGTCACCAAAGTCTTTCTTCTTATTTGGCTACTCCCTCATTTTGAGGCTAACTACCAAGTCTGGCTACCAAAGGATTGAAGTCCAGCAATCAAAAGCCCCCTTTGGTTCACCTAATTAACATACCAATCAGAACATAGCACCACATCCCAGCCCATTCTAAGACATCGTTCTTAGGTTATTAGAGATGGGAAGAACTGTGGGTGGTGCCATTCCCTAGGCTGGGAAGAATTGAGGGTGGCACCACTCCCTGGGTTGGGATCCTAGACTGTAAGAAACAGAGAAGGTGAGTTGAATGTGAGCATTTAGCATGCTTTGCTTTTTGATTGTAGATGCATGAGACCAGCTGCCTCACATTCCTGCAGCTGAGGCTGAAGAGGACCTCTCCCCCACAGCAGCAGGTGTCCCTCCCAATCCTGTGTTAGGCGTAAACCACACCCAAACACCTGTTTTCCCCCAGAGATCCTTCCTTAAGTGGGGAAGAAAAATTAAAGTAGCTGCTTTCTGACTTAGGCAGAAGAACATCAACCGACGACTTCACAGGTATAATTTTTAAGAGAAAAAAAAAGGGAGATCTGTGTTGGGTCACAGTACACACACACACACACACACACACACACACTCGCTTATATAAAAATTTAGACCTGGAGACATTCATCAAATCAGTTAAAATGAGAGGAAAAATATTTTTCACATTTACATCAAACAAAGACAAAATGAGAAGAATCAATGAAAAAAAGTAACAAAGTAACAGCTTGACAATTTCTGGAATCTTCTTGTTTCCATGTGGTTACACCTGTTCCCAGGTAGGCACATCTGATGCAGCTTTAGTGTTTTGTTTTGTTTTTCCTTTTGAATAAACTTAGTTTAGTTTTATATTCCACAGGGCAACGCTTAATAAAAATTGCTGATAGTATGAAAGCTCGTTATTTACTGGGTCTTATTATGTCCAAATTTAGCAAAGCCTGAAGAATGTTTTATTGGCCTCATTAATCATTAATGATGAGGGTGATTCTGAATCCACTGGGAATCACAGAGAAATAACGGAATTTATGGAGGACAAATCTGACTTAGATAAATGCTATCATTTATACTGTAGGTCCTATATACTGGAAATAATGAGTTGTGATCAATCACATTTTGTTGCTAATTTTAAGTATAAGCAAACATTAATTGCAAAATCACTTGCCATGACGTCATATGACTCTCCATTTCTAAATACTTTGCTCCGGCTCTGTATGATTCCTTGGACAATCAGCTCTTCCAGAATGTCTGATGACTTTGGTCTCTCCCAACTCTCCAGGAGTTGGGGTTTGTTGGTCAATCCATTGGCCACTGGGTCTTCCAAAAGGAAAAGCATAAAGAAAGAGAAATGTAAGAGTAAAGAGTTTATCACTTAAATGCTAAATGGAGGCTGGAGAGACAGCTCTATGGGTTAAGAGGGCTTGTTGAAAAATCATGAGGACCTGAGTTCAAATCCTCAGCACCCATGTAAAATGTTTGACAAATTCATTATACCTACAAATCCAGTACTTTGCAGGGAAACAGGGAATTGGGACAAGAGGATCCCTGGGGCTTGCTGGCCATCAGACTAGCTTCAGATCTAGTCAGAGACCCCATCTCCAGGGAACAAGGTGAGAAGTGATAGATTAAGGCACTTGGACATCCTTTTCTAGCCTCTGTGCTCACAGGCATATGCACACGCACGTACTCTGGCATACACAGCACACCCATGTACCATCCTCACACACATGCATACACACACACACACACACACACACACACACACAGAGTATTTAAAAAATATTAAGTGCATGTCTTATACAAATTGCTGAGTAAAATCTTGTCTCAACAGTTTTCTCTAAATATCTGGGTTTTTTTTTTAAACACTTTTACTATCTATCTATCTATCTATCTATCTATCTATCTATCTATCTATCTATCCATCCATCCATCATCTATAAATCATTATCAATTAATCTGTCTATCGTATGTATGTATGTATGTATCTATCTATCTATCTATCACAAGTATGAGTGTATGCGTGTATGTGTGAGTGCATGTGTGTGAGTGTGTATGAGTGTGTGAGTGTGTGTGTGTGTGTGTGTGTGTGTTTTGAGGGTTTAACGCAATGGGAGTTGGTCTTCTCCTTCCACCATGGGCTTTCCAAGGATTGAACTCAGGTTGGCAGTGCTCATCCCCAGCCCTAGTATCTGGTTTCCATTATAAAGCTCTGTGCTTTTTTTTTTTTTTTTGAGTTCAAGTTTTTGCTGTCTTTATAGAGGAAATGAATCAGCATAATCTATTCTTCATGGAGTGAGTCTCACGTGACCACAATCATGCCTTGTCTCTGGGCTGCTTTGTACAGCCTTTTTGTTGTAACGGCATTCACACACTCCAGTCAGATGTCACTGATTTGCTTCACTAATTACAAGGCTTCAACTACAGCTAAGGCTTGAGACCTCCTTCTGCTGACTCCTATGAGCTGCCGTTTGGTTTCTAGGCTTTGTATACAAAAGGTAAACAGCCCGAAGTTGCCAAGGGCTGTCTGGTTCTGCAGCCCTGGTGTACAGTTTCACCATCTGCTAAATCTACAGAGAGGAAGCATGCCTTTTCGGGAAGAGTCCTTGAGTCAGACCAGAATTGGGGCTGGAGTACTGTCAGCTCAGAGCTTATTAATGATTTTCAAGATGAGCTCTGGAACCAGCCACAGGAGAGGATTTATGGACTGCCCTCTTGAGCGAGGCCTCCTCATTGCAAATCAGCCATGTGAAGAAACGGCCACCTCCACACCGCCACATCGTAAAATAAAGGGTGCCTGCTTGTTGTCTTAAAGACGGGCCTGCCGCTCAAGTCGAAAATGACACTGTGCAGAGTCATCCGCGGGGAGCTCTCTTCAGAAAGTGCACTGTCGGTGGATGGAGTCATTTGCAGCTGTCCCTAACCCCCGTGCTTACAAAGACAACTTTCATGAGTTTTTGTGGTTTGAAAACATATGCAGAGAAGGCTGCACACGCTGCCCAGCTGTTTCTCATTTCAGACCATTAATCCACCTGTCACAAGAGAGGGCTCTGACTGACCGTCACATGGCACGAACAAAGGGCCAGTCAGCTCAGTACTTTCCAGGGCTGGCTCTTCAGTGTGTGAAATGGGGCCCATTCTTACTGCCAAGTGTTCTGCATGGTCTTGGGGAAAGCACTCAAACATGTAAGCAGACCGGGAACTTGGTAACACAGAGGACAATTCAATGTAAAGGTCATAAGTAAATACCTCCATGGATTCAGAATGATTTTATTGTTATCGTTATTGTTAAGAGGTGGGCTTGCCTGTAACCCTAGAGCTCACGAGGTGAAGGCAGGAAAATCAGGTGTTTCATGTCAACCCTATTTGAGACTTCATATCAAAACCAAATCCAAGCAAACAAGCAAACAAAAGTCCTGGTGGACTTACCAGGAAGGGTTAACATAGTAATGGTTACTGTTTACTGAGTGTTTTACTCACCTTACTACGCTAATTGCTCTATAGTCTGTATAGTACCCAGTTCAACTACCAATCCGTGAGAGCAGAGCTATAATCCCTATTTTACATTAAGTACAGTGATATGGTAAAAGCTCATTGCTCAAGGGGATGAGACTAGTTAGAGTGGTAACTCGGACTGAATTCAATTTCAACACCAAGTTTCTCAACCTCACTAGTCTCTTTCCTAAATATGATATAGGAGTAGTTGAACCACAGGTATTCCACCTCTCCCAGTTATTTCCAAAAGGTATCACTAACATAAAGAAATGAATGTAACCACTTCAACCCACTGTCTTTTGAGTCTACTAAGGTATTTGTCTTGGTAAATAGAATATTGAGCCTAGACGAGATTCTTCAGGAAATGCTAGTCATTTCAATTCATTCTACTGTTTTTTTTTTTTTTTTTTTTTTTTTTTTTTTTTGGAAGATTGGAGCATATTAGGTAGGGTGGAGGTTAACAATAACCCCGTGCTTCTGTTTTATTATGAAGTACATTCATGACTTCTCTCACTGCTGTGACCAAATGGCTGACAAAAAGCTATTAAGCTAAAAAGCTACTTAAGGGAGGCAGGAAGGTTTGATTTTGACTCACGGTTGGGAGAAGTACAGCCTTATGGAGATGAAGACATGACACTGGGAACAGCTTGATCTGTGGCACTGACCAAGAAGCAAAGACTGCGCTTTCATGGGTTCCTCCTTTTTTCTTTTCTTAATCCCTTCTAGGACCCCAGCTCATGGGGTGGGACCACCCACATCCACTGTGGGTCTTCTTCCCTTGGTTCACTCACTCTGGAATCATCCTCACAGACACAGCTATGATGTGTCTGTCTCAGGCTCGTCTTAAGTTTTTCTTGATCTAATTGAGTTGACACTTGAGACTTAAAGGGGTGCTTGGTTACCACAGTAAATACAGAGAGCATAAAGACCCCCGAATGGAGGAACGGTGTAGGAAACAAAAGGCATGAATATATCAAGGTCTTAAAAGATAGAGAAAGGGCATGGCAAGAGGAGCCCTTGCTGTGCAAACATAAGGACTGGAGTTTGTATCCCAAGAATCAGAAGAAAAGCTGGGTGAATGTGAGATTCCACCTGGAATCCCAGCAGGCAGAAAGCAGAGACACGGGACTCCCCAGAGCTAGCTGTCTAGCTAAAGCAGTAAGCTCTGGCTTTCTCAAGACACCCTGCCTCTATATCATGTAGGCATCAACTGAAGAAGATACCTGATGTCAACTTTAGGCCTCTATTCACGCACATGCACCTGTATCCTCATATGTACCCCATGTAATGCAAACGTTATTTTAACAGTTAGATCTCCTAGAACCGGAGTTACGAGTGGTTGCGTGCTACCTGACATGGGTGCTGGGAACCAAACCCAGGTCCTATGTACCAGCAGTAAGTGCTCGTAACCACAAAGCCATCACTCTGGCTCCAATCCTGGCTATTTTCTGATCCTAATGTGGAATCAGAGAAGAAACAAGGGGGACGTGGAAGAAATTATTTTCCTCTAAACTAAAACAATGTTCATCCCCTCCAGATCTGTGCCGTTCATTTTGTTCCAAAGGCTGACCAACTATAAATAAGATGTCAGCACTCATCAGCAAAGGAGAGCTCAAAGGAGGGAAAACCACAGCATTGCCTCAGAAGGGCCACAAATAGAGTTTAAATAGCACACTAGATCATAATTACTGTTTTTTACGTTTTTACTGTGTATTCTCTGATGTTGTGGATGGGAACAGGTAGGAGGACAGTTTAATGAAGGTTTTATTTTATTTTATTTTTTACAAATGTAAACCTTTCCCTTAAGAAGATGCCAACATAGTGGGGTTTACATTCCCCTAAGCCCTGTGATTTCAACTCCTAAAATGTGTTTCCAATTCTCAACAAGGGCTCTTGCTTTTTTTTTTTTAAAGATGGCTTTAATTACTTCATCCACAAGATTAATGACCAGCGATATTTACGCACACGATAAAGGCCTAAGACTAAATTCTAATGTCTTGGAGATAAGAGCCTTGCCATATAAAGTATACTATGACCCCAAAAAGAAGTGATCAATGGGCTGTCAGATACTTGCATTATATATTTAGAGGTCTACCAGATGTCTGGCGGATAGCAACATGAACAGAGGCAGAGGTTACCTGAATTTATTCTCCTGTTTGTGTTACTAGGAGTTGGAGAATTTTCTGGAATAGTCCCAGGCAAACTTCCCATCTGTGCTTGTTGGTCCAGACTCTTGGCGTTGTCTACGGTGTCCTTGGGCCATGCAACTTCAGTTTGGGGACTGTAATTCTCTTTGGAAGAAGTTACTCTGACATCAGCCTGTGAAAAAAGAACAGCTTGGTAAGGGTCAAGATTTCGTAGGAAAAGAACAAGATAGCAGGGATTACTTTGTGAGCATTTACCAGTTAGTGTCTGCAGTGCTCTCATTAGTAATCATGGCCTGTGATGTTCTGGTATACAGCGAAGTGAGCTAGCAGATGTGATTAAGTAATGTTCCCAAGATGGTAAGGCTATTGGAATGTTTCACGGGAACCCCAGATGCAATCACAATTGTTCTTCTAAGAGACAGGAAGAGAGAGAGAGAGGGTTATGGTCTGAATATAAAATACCCCTAAAGGTTCATGTATTGAAGGCTTGGTCCCCAGCTGGTAGCCCTGTTAAGAGGAGATTGAATCACAAGAATGATAATCTGCTCAATGGAATGTCTCCTCGGTGAATCATAGCTGAATGGGCTTAGGGTGTGGTACATAGTTAAAGAAATGAGACACTGAGGAATGTATTCTTGTCTTCAGACCCTTACTTTTTGCTCTTACTTTCAATTTGCAATAAGATGAGCAACTCCACTTGATCAAACTCTTTGCTGTTATGCTTTGCTTCAGAGCAATGGAGCCAAGCACCCATGGATGGAGACCTCTGAAACTTCTGGCAAAAATAATTTCCACTTAAGTTGTTTATCTCAAATACTTGTCATAGAAACAGAAAACTTACTAACATGGAAAATTATTGATACTAAGAAGTAGTTACAGTAGTGTAACTACTGATTGTGTGATTCGGAACCTTATGGACCTGGATTTTGGAGAAACTTTGGAAAGTTTGGAGACACAGGCTAGAGAAACCCAGGAATAATGTAAGCAGAGTTCAGTGGGAAGGTCATGAATGGAACACAGAAGTCCAGATTATCAATAGAAATGCTGATAGTAAAAATGTTCTTGTCAGGTTTCAAATGGAAATAAGGCCTTTAGTGGGAATTGGACAAGGGTTCATAAATTTAAATTCCGGTAAAGGTCTCTACATTTTACCTAAGCCCTGAGAATTTGTGTAAGGCTAAATTTCAAATTGACAGACAGACTAATTTGCTAGAGAACATTCTCAGGAAGAATATATTTACATTGTAGCATGGATACTGCTGGCTTCTTTTAGCCCAATTTATAGTGAAACCTGGTAGCAAAAATAAGAGCAAAAGGAACAGAAAAAAAAAAACCTACCCATATAGACAAAAAGGACTATGTTTATAGTTGGTAAGGAAATTATCACCAAGTATTTGGCTTTGAGATAATAGGAAAAGTACCTAGCATAAACATCAGGAGTTGGCCTAGTAGCATCCATCAATAGCTAATTATAACTCATTGGAAAGACTTTGCTTTGAGATGAGAGCTCTGGAGAACCTGCCTATACAGGCCTACCTGGAAAGCATTTTTCTGTGCTTAGTCATTCGTGTACATAGAAGCATCAGAGGATGTTTCCCCCTAGTAACAGTCCTTGGCATCATTCACATGATACTAGTTTTTAAGGCATCTAGAAGGCAAGAGTTATAGGATAATGGTGGCTTCCACCAAGATTACTGAGGAAAGTATAAGGACCCAGGCAATCTGCATGGCAGGGTTAATATGCTTGCAGGTGTGTCCTTGAAAGGGCATAACAAGAAGTTGTAAGGGTGAAACCTAAGCTTCAGTAGAGATCCTGTGATGTCATGGAAAACAGGGGCAAGGAACATCTGAGGAAATTTCTGCCAGTCATCACAGCCAACTGGGGAAGGGAGAATGGGCTTTGGCCAACAAGGCTGTGGAGGTGGGGTTCACCAAGCCCTTGAGGTCCGCATCTTGCCACCATGTGTGTCTGATACCCAATGAATATAAAGAAGAAAATTCAGTTTGCCTGCTGAGTTCCAGTCTGGTTTGGTCTCTTCCTTCCCACTCCTCGTTTTTGGAACAGAAATGTTTGATCTGCATGCTTGCACTTTAGAAGTATATATAACTTTATCATTTTCTCCTATGTTTCTTTTGATCATTGCTAGAGATCAAATTTGGGGCCTTGTATGTAGGCCGTAGGCAAATGTACTACCACCAAGCTATGCTCGCTGCAGCTTTTGTAATTTCTAATGTGGACTCACAGCTAAGGGTTTGATGCAAGTCTTAGTTTAACCCATATGAAGGGGTTGCACAATAGGGCTCAAAGCCACCATTTTGAGCCCTACTGGGGAAAACCAAGATGAACAAGTTCACAGTCATCCATTAGGTATGAAACTAGAGATATCACTGTATAAAAATGAATATTTTTAAAAATGCCAGCTTTGTAGTTTAACATGTAGTAGAACCCATTAAAGTGACCAATTAATATAGAGGAGGATCATGGTGATCAAGTCTGTATCGACTGAGATAGGCTGTAGTAGCCAGTTTTCCAGTCAAACCTAAGCATTGTGGAGAAGGGTTCTTGTAGATATAATTGCACCTACAACCCACTGACTTAAAGTAGAAGAGATCCTTTAGGCCATCTGGGTGGGTCTCTTCCCACTGATGTTGAAAGGCTTCTGGAGTAGACCTGAGGTTTGCTCAAGGGAGAAAAAAAGTATGCCTATGGGCTGCAGTTTCACCTTCTAGCCTGCCCCTTCCTGTCCCATCCTGTAGAGTTTGGGCATGTCTGGCCACTCTCCTGTAAACATTCCTTTGTCATACATTTATCTTTCCACCCATCATCCCACTCATCTACTCATTTGTCTGTTTGTCCTTCTGGGTCTGTTCCTCTGGTAGAATCCTGACTGATACAGAAGCTCAGTAGAAAATGGTTAAGTACCAACCCCTGGACAGAAGCATTATCTACATGTTGGTATTATTGACTAAGTGTATTTGCTCATCGAAGACTTTAAAAAGATTAATTAGAGCTGTCTTAAAAGCCAATGAAAAGAAGTTCAGAATCATTCAGTTCTTGGGGAACTACAAAATAAAATTTAAAAGGTCCTGCAGAAAGTTAATTATGGAGTAACCGTGAGGCGTGGAAACTCCACTCCCTAGTTTGTGCCCTAGCAAAAATGAAAATAGCATTTAGGTAAAAACGTATGCATGGTGCCTATAATTACTATTCATAATGTTCAAAAAGTGGAAACAACTCAACTCAAATGTCTATCAACTGATGGTTAGGGAAAGGAAATGTATCATAATCATGTGAAAAATATTATTTAACAATACCAGGAGATTAAATACTGACACACGTCATAACATAGACATTGAAAAACTTTCTTAAATGAGAGGGTCCAGTCAATTCACAGAGACTGTCCAATCTCAGACCGGGTGAACTCAGTTGCACTAGGTCGGCTCAGAGGCTGTGTAGGGCAAAGGGATTTGGGGGAGGGGGTAAGTGAGGAGAAAAGGATGAGCTGCTCATAGGCAGTCATTTCTTTGGGGGAAGAATGTGCTGAAAATAGATGACACAAATGGCTGTCACCTGCATATTTTAAGGATGAACAATACAGTGCATGAATTATACTACAATTAAACTGTTATTAAAAGTAAGATAGATTCTTTTCGAAGTCATATATTTGTGTGAGACATTCTTTTCCCACACTGAAAACATATTGGAGACATTTGCCCACTTTGACTTCATTCTATTTAATGGCCAAGAGTAGTTATTTATGGACAATGGTGTTAGTTCTTATATACCATGTAACTGCACCATAATTTATTTAGCCCATTCCTGGGACGTCTAATTTTCTGCTATTATAAAGCAGGCTAGTTCATATACATATTTGTTGGCTGGTTTTGTTACAGTTCCCAGATGTATACATTCTACCTGAAAGCCTATGCACTTTCAGTACTCTATATGTTTCTAGAGGGTTCTCCATAAGCACTGCATCAATTCCTAAGTCCCCGCTCCATGGCTTATACAGCCTGCAAGCCACCAATACAAGACACAGGTCCCTGTGAAACTTTTCATAGTCTCATAGCAAAGGAATAAAAATGTAGTGTGTCTTTCGTCCACCTGTTCACTGTCACAGGCATCATCGCCAATAATGAGAAAGCAGCTTCCCGAGAGGTGCTGTCTTAGTTGGAGTTACTATTGTTGTGACGAAACACCGTGATCAAAGCAACTCCAGGAAGGAAGGGTTGATTTGACTTATACTCCCACATCACTGTTCATCATCAAAGAAAGTCAGGACAGGAACTCAAAAAAGGCAGGATCCTGGAGTCAGGAGCTGATGCAGTGACCATGGAGGGGTGCTGCTTACTGGCTTGCTCCCCATGGCTTGCTTAGCCTGCTTTCTTATAGAACCCAGGGCTACCAGCCCAGGGATGGCCCGACCTACAATATCCTCCATCAATCACTAATTAAGAAAATGCTCCACTGGCTTGCCTATAGCCCAGTCTCATGGAGGTTTCCTCTTTTCAGTTGACTATAGCTTGCATCAAGTTGATATAAAAGTAACCAGCACGAGAGCCCATACATACAACATACTTACACCACACACAATATATAACATGCACACACATGTGTATTTGATATGGCTAGAAAAGGAAAATGAGACTGCTCTAGTTTCTTTCCTGTTGAAACAAAACCACCCTAACCAAAAGTGACTTAGGTGAAGAAAGGATCCTGTTTCTACTTCCAGGCCATAGTCCATCACTGGAGGAAGTCAGGGCAGGAACTCAAGACAGGAACTTAAAGCAGAAACTATGGAGTAATGTTGCCCATGAATCACTTTCTGGCTTGCTTGGAGGCACATGCTTAGCTAGCTTTCCAATATGGTCTAGGATCACTTGCCTAGGGATGGTGCCACCCACAGTGGGGTGTGATCTCCTCCATCTACATCAATTAGCAATCAAGACAATCCCTCCACAGACAGGCCCAGAGACCAATCTGATCTGGGTAATCCCTCAATTAAGGGATGGTGTAGAGCCTTCAGATGGCTTTAGGATGTGTCCACCTGATAGTTAACCAAGATTCTCCCTGATACTTTCCTCTTGTGGGGGAGGTCATAGTTCCTATTGAGCTTAAAGATGTAAAAGCCCGATTGTGGGTTCTTCCCCTAGATTTCAGATGGTTAAAGCCAGTAATAGTAAGAGGGATATTTTCATGAGTTCATTGCGTTTTTCAGACTCAGGTTTTTTTATTTTTAAAACCACCAATGTGCCTTGGGGCATGTAAGGAATGATTTTTGTCATTATAGTAGAGATATTGAAAAAATACAAGGGGCTTAATGATAGTCACACTAAAATAATGACAAAACACCATTTAGGAACTGAACACAAATTTGAGTGTTAATAAACCAGAAAGAGCTGGCTTTCTTCCCTACATTGTGCTTGGAATAGATTCCAATACTTTAACTTCAAATGACCTTACAATGGCTTCTCCATTACCAGAGATGCTTGGTTTGGGATGGGAACCCCAGGAAAAATCTCTACCCATTTGTGTTTACAGACAGGCGCTTTAGAGTCCTGGCAGGAGATAAAACTTAATGTGTAACAGACAGAACACGATCTTTCAGCATCTCCTAACATATCTCAGCCTTCAGTTTCTAGAAAGAGATGAAAGGTTTTTCTCTTTGGAAAACTAAGAACATCTTTCAAATGTCATGTCAATTTGTAACATGTTTTAAGAACGCTGGCCCCATTTCATGATCTAGATTGAGGTAGCTGTAAGTCAAAGACGCTAGCCTTCCTGACAAATAATTGAATCTCGTTGGGGATGTGGCCAGCAGGGCTCAGATCTGCCCTATGCATGCAAGGTTTATATTTTCACACTAGTACGTATTGACATATCTGTGTTACATAAGAAAGGGTGCTGGGCTTTGTCACAGAAGGAGGGTGGAAGGCTTTTGCCAAGACAAAGTTGTCAAAAATATATGGTCAGTGTGTTTCTATATTTTGTATATTTCAGTGCTTTGGAGATAACACTTTTTATCAAGTTTAGTGTTAAAAGCTAAGCATTAAAAACAGCTTGTCCCAAGCCAACAGCTGTGAGAGAGAGAGAGAGAGAGAGAGAGAGAGAGAGAGAGAGAGAGTGTCACCAGCATTCTGAAAAAAAAAAAAAGACACCAGTTAAAAAAAGATACCTGTTTCATTATGGATAGGTGTCTGTTGTTTGCTTTTTATGGTGTGTGTGTGTGTGTGTGTGTTTGTGTGTGTGTGTTTGTGTGTGTGTAGTACTGTATGTACTTCTGTAGCTTCTTCTGGGAAACATATTTTCCAAACAGCTTGGCAGGAATTACCCGTTGATACTCCCTGAGCTGAAATCTTCAATCACTTCACAAGCAGAAGTGTGTATAAATACATTTGCCTATGGACCTATGGGAAGATTTTGTTCTTCAGAAGTAGAATTTTTGCTAATTTACTTTTAGTAATTTAATTACAAATAGCAAGCCCTCAAGAACCACTCAGGAATGACTGGTTAACAAGATTTAAGAGGGCCGGGAAATGGCCCAGCAGGTGAAACTCTTGGTGTGCCAACATGAGGCTATGAGCCCGAATCTCCACATACGAATCTGAGTGTGGTGTGCACCTATATTCCCAGTGCCGAGAGACAGGGAGAGTCTAGGGGCTTGTTGCTTAGCCAGGCTAGCCAATGAATGAGCACCACGGTGCTCTCTTAAAAGATAGGGCACAGGTCAACGAGATGGCTCAGCAGGAAAAGCAATTGCTGCCAAGCCTATGGACCCGAATATGATCCCTGGGACCCACATGACGGAAGGAAAGAACTGACTTCCACAGATTGTTCAGTGACCTCCACTGCTGTGTACACGCAATATATAAAATGCAATACAAATATTGTAGTGAGCAACAGAGAAAGGTACCCACCATCGACCTCTGGCTTCCAGAAATGCATGGGTGCACACACCGTTTTCCCTTTCCTCTGGTACACATGTGTTCCCACACAGACATGCTTGCACACTCGCATGCACATGCACACACACACACACACACACACACACACACACACACACACACACTGTTTTAAGAAATAACTTAGTTCTTTTTGCAGTCAAAAAGCAAGGCTTTTATCAGATGTTAGAGAAAACCTATGAAGGGTCCTCCATGATCACTCGTTAAGTTCTAAGTGCGCTCTCTCTCTCTCTCTCTCTCTCTCTCTCTCTCTCTCTCTCTCTCTCTCTCTTCTCTCTCTCTCTCTCTCTCTGTCTATCCCTCCCTTCCCCTCCCTCCCTCCCCCTCCCTCTCTCTCTCTCCTAATCTCAGACCAGGAATGTTGAGTTACTCATATAGAAAAAGAGCATTTCTCCTACCCATGCTGCCCATGCTTTTCCTACCATGATGCATTGTTTTTCTGCAATGCCTTCACACCTATTTAGACTAAGGTAAAAAAAAGTGAGCAGGACGTCGATAGACAACTCCCAAGGGTTTCGACTTAGAATCCATTTTAAAGTAAAAAGCGCTAAGAGATGTAAATGTGTCATATAAGCAAACACGTTCCCCTCAGTGTTTTATTTACTTTGTTGACATCTCTGAACGCCTAAACTCGAGGGGAAATCATAGAGGCATTGCTATAGTAATGGTCACTGAGTGTTTAGTTAATAATAACCGTACCCTTCCCAGTTCGGATTTGCCAAGTCAAGGGCATGGAAATAGAAGATGTATTCGGGAGTCAAATGAGTCGACTTTCCCGTGATCTTAACGTTGAGTTTCCTCCTAGCCATCATCATTCGACTCATGCTGCTGGAAGAGAGGAATGAGGTAAGCAATCTGGGGACTGGGGGAGGGGACAGCATGGAATCACAAGGTATTCGTTTGTGGCTGGTTTGTCTGAATCAGTGTGCTAACAGATAAAATGACAAAGACTGTTTCTGTCTGTAGGGACAGCTCACAGTGGGAGGATACAATAAATAAACAATGTAAGCCCTCTCCTCAGTTCAACAGGAGAAGGTAGATCAACCTGGCCAGCATGGTTGTCAGGAGTAGGTGCCCAGAAGCAGGAAAGGGAGGAGTGACTAGGAATTCTCTAAGAGATTGGATGTGTGACCTATACAGGAAGAAGGGAAAACCCAACAGGGGAGAATGGTGGGTACAATGATTCCTTGGGGTAAAAAAGAAAGTACCCACTGACCATCATGAAATTTTTGCTTAAAACATGGATGATGGAAGGAGAAAGCTGGAGAAGGTGTCAGGGTCAGCTCAAGGATAAACATGGATGACTAAGCTAAGACTGGTAAGGATTTTATGTCAGGACAATATAAATATTACCCAAACTTATCTTCTGCTGCTATTCTATTTTAAATATGGGTATGGCCACCTTATGTGAATTAAATTCACTCAATTCTCATAAAAACTGAACAAAGATAGATATTACCATTTCTGTTATTTTATAGATAGGAAAATGGACACTGTAGAGGTTAAAGGATTGGTTTATAAGCATGTCTGTGGGACACTGTCTTGACTGTCAATAGATGTAAGAGGTCCCGGTCTACTGTAGGCAGCACCATTCCTTAGTCAGAAAAGGCTAAGTAAGCACAAGCCTGTGAATGAGCCAGCAAGCAGCACTTATCCATGGTTTCTGTTTTAAGTTCCCCCTTAAGTCTCTGTGATCTGGAAGTGTAAGCCAAATAAACCCCCCTCCAACGTTACTTTTGGTTGTATTATTTGTCACAACAACAGAAAGAAAACTGGACAGACATCCAGGACCCTTTGTGGGCTCTATGGTGGCTTAACAAATACACTAATCCTTCTGATTAAGTGATAGACACTTGGAAGGACTTGACTTGTGGCCCTGAAACCTGGCCTATATAATAAAACCATATTTGGTGATAACTATATGGTTGAGCAAATGAAAGCAGCTATAAAAGACATATGAATAGTGAAAGGTTTCCTATGTATAATCCTACCTGAGAAATTAATTAAAAAGATAAGGAGTCTTAGCGTCGTCATCTAAGTTTCGTAAATGTATTTTGGGGAAAAGAGAGGGGAAATGTAGGATCAAAGCAACAATAACTGAGGTGCCCAGAGGGCTGCCTTAGAGCTCATGAGCCTGTGGAAGAGAAGGGCCTTCAAAGCAGAGAGTGATGCTGGGCCACCAACTGGGGTTGGAGCTCTGCACTGAGGGATGGATCGGAAGCTCTTCAGTCCTGCTGAGGAGCAGGTCTAGGAAGGACCTCCCACAGGGCCAGGGAACAGCATGGGGAAAGCAGGGAGGTGTGGACAGGCCCAGAAGCAAGCACTGTAGTCATTTGGCCTGTAAGAGCAAGAGTCTGTGAGAAAGGAAGGGTAGTACAGAGAACTCGACATTAGCAATCGAGGATGGAGGGTTAGTACATGATGGAGAGGTCTTTCTTGAGAAGACAGGGGGCAGAGGGCTGGTGGAGCAGTTAGGTTGTGTCAAGAAAAGCAAAAGACTCTGAGCCCAAAGTCATCCTTGGCTACACAAAATCCTGCCCCCCCAAAATATATTCATACCTTAATTAAACTCAATCACTGTTAGGAACAGAGAGCACAGCACAGCATTTGTGTGGGTGGCATCTGGACACAGGCTTCTCTCATAGCATGAGGGACTGAGCCTGGAGACACAACTCAATAGCACAGCCCAGTTGGCTGTCTATCTATCTATCTATCCATCCATCCATCTGCCCATCCATCCATCCATCCATCCATCCATCCATCCATCCATCCATCCATCCATCCATCCATCCATCCATCTATCTATCTATCTATCTATCTATCTATCTATCTATCTATCCATCTATCTATCCATCCATCCATCCATCCATCCATCTATCTATCTATCTATCTATCTATCTATCTATCTATCTATCTACAGATAGGGTCTCACATGTCTCAGGCTTGCCTTGAACTCACTAAGTAGATGATGACCTTGAGTTCATGATTCTCCTGCCTCCTGAGTGCTGGGGTCACAGGCATGCCCTGAGTTACGCATCGGTGGGATGAAATGATGTGCATGGTAGGCCAACACTCTACCCACTGAGCCACAAACCCCATACGTTGGGTTTGCTTTTTTACATCCACTCTGGGAGCTCAGATGTGCCACACATGTGAGGGGTGCTATCATTGGCCCCAAAGCACGGCCACCTCATGTATAATGAGAAGACAGTGTATGCCTTTCACACAGCAGCCTGAAGAATGCCTTGTGGAAAAGGCAGCCCTGAGTGGCAGTGAGCTGCTTCCCCCAGCCTGAGAGAGGGGGTCATAGGCTCTCCTTCACCCTTCGAAAGTGCAATTTTGATGGTGAACTATGCAGTGGACCTCTCCTTGGGTCACCCCAGTGAGTTGAAGTCTTGATACCAATGAGATAAGATACCCATTCTATTGGTGAAACTGTCCCGACAGAAGCAAAAAAGTTCTAGAGAGACTCTTGTGCCCTTCCCTCTAGCTATTAGACTAGTGAGGCAACAGTGCCCGAGAAGTTGGAATTTCTCCCCGAGTCTCAGGCTAGGAGAGAGAACAGCTGAGTTTGTACCAGAGGCAGCCTTTGGTTCTTTCGCACAGGTCTGAAAGACCACATTTGATAGAGGGGGAGCTGCGACCACAGTGGAGTCAGTGACGGGCAAGACCAGACGGGCATCAGACCTGATTAATTATCAGTGCTTCTTGCCCTAAAAAATGTTAATTACATCGTATGTGTGTGCACACAGGGGTGGGGCTCAGAGGACAGCTTTCAGGAGTCAGGTCCTTCCTTCCACCACGTGGCACCAGGGCATTGAACTTGGGACTTCAGGCTAGGCATAAATACCCTTACCTACTAAGCCGTCTCTTCCTCACTTCAGACCTACGCTTTACATCAGGACCCCAAAGACAGACTTCGGGAGTCTCTGAACCTCTGTTTTTGTTCATCTTCCAGTGCGGCCACATTGAAAAAAAATTTAAAATGTCCCTGCTTTTCACTACTTTTTAAATAGATCGATGGAGTATAAATGGCCAAGCCTAACTTATTAAGTCTGTCGGGTGGGGCCAAACTGTTATTGGTCGGGGAAGGATGATAAAAAAAAACCCAGCCTGTGGCTCCCACTGCCCCGTGGGAACTCCCCCCAATATCTCCAGGTAAATGATACAAGCTAAAGGCATAGTAGATGGGAAGGAGCATCTTAAAAACTAGGTTCTCTCTAACTTTGTCCCCCAAAGAGTTTAACTACCCAGACAGTGTGGCTGGATGGTTGACAGTTTTGTGTGCTATAAAGAAATACAGAGGGCAGCAGTTCCAGGACCAACATTAGCTGGCAATGTTCAGGATCTCCCACCTTCTCATGACATCGGGCCGGTGGCAGAAGCCAGGACCCTTCCACCTGCATCTGCCCGGGCTTTGGGCTGTGATCTCATGCGCATGCGTATGTCTGCAGCCACGGATACACAGAGACGGGTACAGTTTCTGGCTTTAGAGACACCAGCCATCAGTGGCGGAATAAACTCGCTGTCTCTTGATTTAGACCTTCAGTCACATATCTACTGCCCACTTGCTCCAGATCACTTCAGAGCTTCCTAAGTATGAAAGTGTGGGAAATCTCGGTCTTTCCCCTCCTCTCTCCTCCCCTCCCTCCCTCTCCTCTCTTTTCTTTCTGTGTCCTCCCTTCCTCGCTCTCTCTCTGACAGTGTCTCTTGCGTGCAGCTCCAGTATTCACTATGCAGTGCAGGCGTGTGCTCCCACAAGGTCTGTGATTGTCTGTTACCTTGGATCCCTCTTCCCAGCCCTTCCTGGGAGAGGGCATGCGGCTCTGGCTCTGGTCCTCTGTTTGCTGGGAAGGTCCACAGCCCATTGCTCGCTCCTCCTCTCTAGGCTGTGCCGGGGGAGCTCCTATCTGGTCCTGGAGTCCTTGTTCCTCGGTCAGGGCCCAGCACTCCCTCCTCCCATACCTCCAGGCTCAGCATCTGGGAAGTTGCTGGAAACTGTTGCCATAATAAACGGGCGTCACAGTCACACAGACCTGGGACCTGAGTGAGCAAGGACGAGGATGTGACTTTTGCAAGGGAAAACTAGAAGATCTGAGAAGCTATCCAAATCTCTACTAGGGGGTTGGAGAGGGAAGCGCTTAGTCTAAGCAGCCTGCTGGACCTCATTTCTTTTCCTTGGTCAGGACCACGGGGCACGCCCCCATACCCCTTACCTGGTCCAGGCATCACATCAACAAGCTGCTGTCGTGGCAGGCCACAACAGCAGAGGACAATGAAATGCCACAGGATGTGGGACCTCAGAAAGGAGGGTCACACAAGAAATAAACCCCACTGCATGATGAAAATCACCCAGGACCACAAATAGCTCTGAGGTTGCTAGCGGGTCTTAAAATCTTGTTTGACTTGCAAAGTCCATTTCAGGAGTGGTTGGGCAGCGGAGGGTGGGGGTGGGGGTGGTAATACGTAAATTCTGCGGAGAATGAAACCAACAGGGGTTGTTCCCCACCCCCTACGCCCACTCGCCGGGGTCAAAAGGGGTGGGTCAGGGGACTGTGGGCTGCTCCCATGAGCAGCACATGTTTCAGAACTCTTAAATCTTATTTTCAACTCCGTTTTCATTTTTGAGGACTAAGAAAGTGGAGTTGAAAAGATGCTTGACTTGTCTCAACCCTTTGTTTTCAAGGCGGTAAATTCAGGCTCAGGGAAGCCACGTGACTTTCCCAAGATCTCCAGGGAGCTAGTTAGGAAGGAGCTGTGACCAGGACCCAGGGGGCCAGCTCTGTCCCTCCACATCTCCAGACAACTGGAAAATGCAACACAGGCTTCTTGGAAATTCAAAGCTCCCATGATCTTCCCAAGCAGAGGCCAGCTCTGCTGTAAATAGCTAGATTATAGAGCTGCTCTATAAAATACAGTTGTTTACCGAAGTCCAGGCTGGCCTCTGCTTACTAATAGCTCAGGATGACCTTGAACTCCAGATCTTCCTGCCTTTGCCTCACAAGTGTCGCAATTACATGGTGTGAAATTACTT
This sequence comes from Rattus rattus, assembly GCF_011064425.1. NCBI lineage: Eukaryota > Metazoa > Chordata > Mammalia > Rodentia > Muridae > Rattus > Rattus rattus. The sequence continues at coordinate 65,252,450 of NC_046167.1, read as the reverse complement.
TAAAATTTTTATTTTTGGCCTTCTTTTTGAGACAGGGTCTTCCTATGGTAGCCTGGTTCTCAGTATAGAACACACGTCCGGCTCTGACTCATAGAAATCCCCCTGCCTCAGCCTCTCAAGTACTGGGATTCTAAATGTGAATCGCCATCCTGAGGTTTGTTTTACAGACACTCTGTTGCTCTCTTGCTGCTCAAATAATGCTGTTTGGCAAGTCTTACTTACATGGAGAAAGATGTATCAAGCCCAAACCCAAGTCTTATAATTAGGAAACACCGACCGAACATGGAAGATTTATGAATGATGTTTACCTCTGGAAGCACAGGCTCATGGCTGAACTAAGTTAGTTTGGAAAAATCTCACCTAGGATTATCCAACCCAAAAGACACTTAAAAAATATTCCTTGGAAAGCTCAATGGGTGTTGATAAAACCGGAGGGTAACTGTGGCAGATGCCTGTGTTTTCTCTAAGGTGATCTGTAGACAGAAGTCTTCAGGGAATATATGGGATAGTTACCGAAATGAGTTATATGGCCATTTTCTATAGGCCAGCATCCTAAGACTGTGGTCCAAAATTATGAAAGCACTCTTTTCCTAGGAGTGTGCTGGGACCGACTCCTGCTGACTCAAAAGAGCCCTTAGCTAGCACTGTTGGGTCCCAGTTGCTAAACATAGCCGGTATCAGAATTAAATCTCATAACCTTACAAGGAATTATGTTAAAAACAACAGTTAAAACAAACAGGGACTAGGAGTAGCAATGGCGTATCCCTTACTACTTCAAAATACAGAAAGGAAAAGGAAGAAAGGGAAGAGAAGGGGTGAGGAAAAAAATGGTGGGGGTAATGATCACCAAGTCTATTGAAGGAAGGGACACATTGGCCTCTGGTTAGAGATCTCTATACCAAAATTACAAGCAGGATTTGTGATGCACTCTACCTTCTTGTCCCTTTTTCCTGGGGGTAGAGAAGGGGTCTTTGTTCAGTTGGCTTGTAAAAGACAGAAAACTCAGTTTCTCTCTTTCTACTCTTCCTTCCCTCCTCTGTCTCTCTGTCTCTGTCTCTGTCTCCCCCCCTCTCCCTTTCTCTCTCCCCTCTGTCACTCACCTCTTCCCCCATCCCCCACCTCTCTCTCTGTCCCTATCCTCTGTCTCTCTTTCTGTGTGTGTGTGTTTCTCTGTCCCTGTCTGTCTCTGTCTCTGTCTATGTCTTTCTCTCTGTCTGTGTCTGTCTCTCTGTCTCTTGCTGTCTCTCTGTCTCTCTCTGTCTCTCTATCTCTCTCTGCCCCTGTCTCTCTGTCTCTCTCTGTGTTTCTGTTTCCCTGTCCCCCTTTTCTGTCTCTTTCTCTGTATGTGTTTCTCTCTGTCTCTATCTCTATCTCTCTGTGTCTGTCTCTGTCTTTCTGTGTTTCTGTCCACCCCCTCCCATTTCTGTCTCTTTCTCTCTCTGCATGTGTTTCTCTCCCTTTCTCTCTCCTGTCTGTCTGTCTCTCTCTCATCCCTTCTTCTCTGGCTGGCCCTTCCCTCACTACATAGCCAATGCTTTCCTCAGTCTCATGACAGTCCTTCTCAGGTTCCAAGGAATGCTAGGATTAGGTGTGTACAATCACACCCCACTTTCTAGGAAGTTTACCAGCCTGGGAAGGGCGGTTAACCTGCAGTGAGACCTTCCATCCACACAGGACACTCCTAGTTTAGTCAGAGGGGAGCACATGGAGTAAGAGGCACATGGCGCTCAACGTTGAAAGCCTTCCAGTTTTAGTTCCAACTCTAGGCATTTGCAAAAAGTGGGTGTCAACTCCGGCTCACCGTGTCTTTAAGCCTTCTTTCAAAGCATCAAAAGATCCTACCCTGACTTTCGTCCCCACACACTCGAGACTGCTTCATGGTCACAGTGATAGCTAACACCTTGAGCACTTGCTAAGGATGAGGTTAATAAACGAAGTTGATGATTTCTATTTCTAGTTCATCAATCTATTACTGGTTCAGTAGGGTTAGGTAACCAGGACCTAAAACCAATTTTGCCCCACAGCCTGCCTTTACGTGACCCGTATGTTAAGGATAGATTCTGTTTTTAAAGGGTTGAGAGAGACCAAGAGACAACCTTTATTTAGCAATTTAAAAATTCAAAATTCAAAACCCTGCATCTATAATAAATTTTATCGGAATCTGGCCCATCTGGCCCGCTTACATACCAGTCATGGTGCGTTTGCATCACCGAGCACAGAACTAAGTAGCTGCCGTAGAGAACATATGACCTGCGAAGCTCAGGACAGTTACTACTTAGACTTTGTAGAAAATAGTCAAGGCTCTTGACTTCTGTCTGTTGTTTATATTTTGGTTCTCTGAAACAGGGTCTTTCGGTGTAACTCATCATTCTCCTGCCTCAAACCTCTTCTGTGCTGTGATGATCGGTGCCTGCCTGGGTCTTGACTCTGGATCTTGACTTTGTCTTCATGTTTACACTTAAAAGGGTGCACATGCATGTGCGTGTGTAAATGCTTGTGCGTGTGTATGTGTGCATGTATGTGTGCTTGCTTGTGCATTCGTGTGCTTGCTTGTGCATGTATATGTGGTGTGTGTGCATGTGTTTATGTGTGTGTGTGTGTGTGTGTGTGTGTGTGTGTGTGTGTGTTGGGCACAGGGCTAGGAGTAGGGAGGTGGGTAAACTCATTAAACAGCCGAGCTTCCAGCCTGTAAGACACTGAATGTGGCTCCATTCAGCTGCGCAGCCCCTCCCTCCCCTTTGCTGGAGTGCCCCACTCCACAAGAAAACTACACAGTGCTGAGTAAAACCTTGCTTGGTTGATTTTCTGGTTTTCATCAGAACTGGGGATGAGTGTGCTTTGCAGTTTCTGGAAACAAGAAAGGAAAGTAGCAGACTGTCAGACAGGGGTAGCAAGTTCAAGGGCTACCTTAATTTCAAAGATCTCATTTTGTTTATCTAGTACCTGTGGGAGCCAGAAGAGGGCGTTGGATCCCCTGAAACTAGAGTTATGGAATGGCTGTGAGCCACCAAGTGGATGCTGGGAATGGAACCTGGTTCCTCTTCAAGAGCCATTGCTCTAACCACTGAGCCACCTCTCCAGCCCCCGAAGGTCTCATTTTAAAGCCGCGCGTTCCAGGTCTTCGCATCCCTCTTATGATTACTTCAACCTGATAACTGTGGTTCTGAGAAATAACCCTTGCGACCTCCATATCCGTCGTGTTACTCAGAGCTGCGCTCTCTGTCTCTTAACTCACTCTACCAGAGTCTACTCCCAAGGCAGTCCGCAAAGCATTTTGTGAAGAGGGGAAGTATTCTCACCAAAAAAAATCTTGGCATCCATGCGCCTCACACAAAATGACAACACAAAGCCCGGGCCGGCCCTCATAGTAATACCAGCCAAAGATTTAAATAGAGTTGACCCCAATGCAGAATGCAGGCATGTTTGCTTTGCCCCTTCAAGGGACTTGGTGTGACAAGCACAGAGCAACCAGAAACAAACAAGCCCATAAACAGGGGAACAATTGTTTGCCCAACCTCGGGCCTCCTTGGCGTTAGGCCAACAATCTTGATGTTTGCGCATTCAATACAGACTGGGTAAACCCAGGGAGAGAGCACTGATCTTGAGACACCAATCAGAGAAGGGCAATTTAGTAAGAAGCTGACAGAGTCCCATGGAATTATGAGACTTTCATTGATATCCGCCCTTGTGACTCCGGTGTGAGCTGAACCCAGCTTAGACTTTAAGTACAGGGAGAGCTCCGTGGGGGGTGTGGATGAGGAGGCTGCAGTCTCTGCTAACTGGCATCTAGGAAGTCGAGCCTGCCTTTCAGAAACCGGCAGCAACTCCTTCAGTTTCCGCATGGCAATTTCACACACTGATACCCTCACAATGAAAGAAAAGTAATATTTAAGCGATTTTTTTTCCCCTTCTAATTTTGGCAGTACGTGGGCACAAAGCGCTGAGACTTTTTGAATTAGTGGTGTGATTTTTCCCATGCTGGCCTTCAGGATATTGTTTGACGCTCCAGGGGAGTTTGGCTGCTTAAGGCACTGGGGGGAAAATGAAAGAAGAAAGTTCTCTAAGAAACTTGACTTTTTTTTTTTTTTAGTTCGTGTGCTGGAATGTGCCGGGAAGAACGCTGGGCCAGCTGGTGAGAATATGGTCCCAGCTTTGCTGCTCTGGACTGTAGACTAGCCTCTTGGGAGTCATCTAGGGAGGGAGGGAGTACTAATTCCTCCCTCTTCAGATGAGGGGGCTGTCCCGGAGAGGCTGGGGAGTCACCAGCTCTTGGAACTCTGATTCTCAAAGCTAGACCTATCATAACTGTTCTGGAATCGTCTCTAATGCCTGCCATCGTGCAGATTCTCAGCAACATGAACAGATAGATTAAATCTGTGCTTGTAATTCCTTTGTGCTGGCAATTAAACCTTGGGAAATGAATTCGTTTTCTCGTTTCAGTCTTCAAGATGGGAGATAGTAGGCTGGTAAAGTAATCATTATGCAAGCATGAGGACTCGAGTTAGGATCCCCAGAACTCGAGCTGGGTATGGCTGCTTGCATCTGAGACACGAATGTTAGCATTTCTTCTAGGCTCCGCCCTACAGTTGCCTAGCAACAGCCAAGTGTGCCTGACTCACTATAAAAGGGACTGCTGGTGCCTCCTCTCTCTCTCTTGCTTTCTTGCTCTGTCCTCTCTCTCCTGCTCCCCCAGCTTGTCAGCCCCATCCCCCATCTCTCTCCATGTGTTCATGGCAGGCCTCTACTCCTATACTCTCTCTCTGTCTGTCTCTGTCTCTCTCTGTGTGTCTATCTATCTCTGTCTGTCTCTGTCTCTCTGTCTCTGTCTGTCTCTCTGTGTCTCTGTCTCTCTCTGTCTCTCTCCGTCTCTCTCTGTCTCTGTCTCTGTCTCCCTCTCTCTCTCTCTCTATTTCTCTCTCTCTGCTTTTCTCTCAGCTCCCCTGCCCATGCCCCGAATAAACTCTGTTCTATACTATTCCACTATACTGTCATGGTCATGTGGCTGTTTCAGCATGATCCCACAGAGGCACCCCATTCCCCCACATCATACTGCGCCCCCTCCAAACATACCCCTTCTTCTAGATCTTTTTTATAAAACACAACACCCAGTGCTTGGGAGCAGCCAGACAAGCAGTTCCCTGGAGCTCACCTAGCCACCCACAGCCAATCAGCGAGCTCCAGGTTCAGTGAGTCATCCTGTCTATAAAAAAATCAGGGTAGAGAGCCATTGAATAGGCATATGGCATTGACACATATGCACATGCGCTTTCCCTCACACAAATGCACGATACTCACCACACACACACACACACACACACACACACACACACACACACACACACACACACACAGAGCAGCAGTCACTACTTCCTAGTGTTGTCTGTCCACTAAGTTAAAGGGGGAGCTGTGGCTGCCAAGTGCCTTCCCTCACTGTCATTATGCAAAGCAGGGCACTGAGGTGGCTTAATCCATACTTGGCTACTTAAGGGGTTTTGTTTTTTATTTTATTTTTTTTCTTTTCCTTTTTTCGGAGCTGGGGACCAAACCCAGGGCCTTGTGCTTGCTAGGCAAGTGCTCTACCACTGAGCTAAACCCCCAACCCTGGTTTTGTTTTTTATTTTTATTTTTTTTTAATTTTTATTATTTTTTTTGACCCAATTGGTAAGATATAATTGCCCACTTAAACATACAAAGCCTGGTACCATTCATCCCTTGAGAACATTAATAACAACCTGTAAATACACAGAGCAGAATCTTAACATCACCTGCCATCTTGTCCTGCCACGGCTTCTCCGGTTTTGTTTTTTAAATGGGAAAACCCAGTAAAATTGTAAACTCGGGCTGAACGCCGCCGCCAGTGATCAAGTTCACTTCCTTGCAAGTAAACTAAACTAGGTTTGTAGTTAGAGTTTCTTTTAAACCCACGAGCTCAATTCCATCTCATTTTAGAATACAGCCCTTGGTAATTTCATAGATGAACACATTATACTTAGATCATATCCAACCCCCACTTCCCCCAACTCCTCCCAGAGCCCACCCTTATCTCATTTTATACCAACACAGCCCAGCTATCCTCTGGCCTGATGTGTCGGCTAAAAGCTTTAAGAAGATCAAACCGCCGGGCCAGTGCTGTCTCCTCTCATCTCACTGGACTCTAGCCCTGCCCTTCTTCCCCTGGGGAGCTCCGCTCTGAGTAGGGATGGCTTTGTACATCTTCACAACCCTCCACTGCTCTTTATAGCGCCTTCCCCTCTTCTCCTTCACCTGGCGCCATAGTGACAGCAGTACAGCGAGCTGCCTCTTCTCTGTACTCTTACAAAACAGCTGCAGCAAAGGCCTGAGAGCCAAAATGACCTGGAGGGAGGTTAGGGGTCTTCAAGAAAGCCAGCTGAGCCTCACATGGAGGCCTCTATTGATTTCTCTCTCACTGAGGACTGGGAAACACTGAGATAAATGTGGTTTGCTGTGGAGGAGAGAGAAGGGGAGCAGGAGACATGCATTAGGAGAGGGCACACACACACACACACACACACACACACACACACACACACAGAGAGAGAGAGAGAAGAGAGAGAGAGAGAGAGAGAGAGAGAGAGAGAGAGAATATCAGAGATATAGACAAAATTAGACAGATGAGTATAGGAGGTAGGAAATTATATAGATAAATAGCTGTATGGATAGATAGAAGAACAAATAGTCAGATAATAAATGGCGAATAAATGGAAAGTAAGTGGTTAGGTAGATATGATAGACTAGATAGCTAATAGGTAGATAGATGGTAGATCTAGAAGTAGAGAGAGGGATGGAGAGAGAAGGGAGATAGATAGACAGACAGATAGTTAGATATCGAGGCAGTTTATGAGAGTGAGTGTTAAGCCGCTTTTCCTTAACAGACAAGGGTGCATAGGTGTGATGGTTTGCATGTTCTTGGGCCAGGGAGTAGCACTATTAGGAGGTGTGGCCTTGTAGCAGTGGGCAGGGCCTTGTAGGAGTTGGTGTGTCACTGTGGGAGTGGGCTTTAAGACCCTAGTTCTAGCTCCCTGGAAGTGAGTTTTCTCTTAGAGGCCTGCAGATGAAGATGTACTGCCTGGATGCTGCCATGCTCCCACCTTGATGATAATGGGCTGAATCTCTGAACCTGTAAGCCAGCCCCAATTAAATGTTGTCCTTTATAAGAGTTGCCTTGGTCATGGTGTCTGTTTACAGCAGTAAAACCTTAACCAAGACTGAAGTTGGTACCAGGAGTGGTTCTAGAGGAGAAGACAGATAAGGATGAATGTTTTTGTTGTTGTAAAATTATAAAAATAATGAAGTATAGTCTTTCACCCCGCTAGGTCCTTATCACGGTGTCCAGAGATATCTGCTAGATATCTTGGCGGAAACACAGCCTAGTCGCACACTTTCTTACACTCAAACCCTCACATAAAATAACACACAACACAATAATCTTAGATCCAATTGGTAAGATATAATTGCCCACTTAAACATACAATGCCCAGTACTATCCATCCCTTGAGAACATTAATAATAACCTGTAAATACACAGAGCAGAGTCTTAACATCACCTGCCATCTTGTCCTGCCACGGCTTCTCCCCTCTCTCCCTCCTGTCTCTCCCCTAGTCTCCTCCTCTTCCTTCAAACTTCTCTCCCACCCATCCTTCCTTCTCCTCCAATGACAGGCCTCCTTCTATCCTGTACCTGCCTCACCTGTGACATCATCCTACATGTTTTAAGAATCTGGAATTGGCTTAATAATTTGCCCATACCTTCTTATTCACCAGCACTTTCAACTACCGAAACCTCTCCAGATACTCTCTTGGGAGCTCAGAGACTATTGAAGGCCGTTGTGCAAACTACATTTCAAACTTAAAGAAGCTAATGCCTTTGATTATCTTGATCCTTCGACTGTAACTGACAATGAATTCTGGTATACAGAATTTTGTGCAATTTGGGGGAAAAAAAGAAAATGATTTTGATGGCTCGTTGCTCTTAGTGTCTCTGGAAAAATTGATGAAGGAAAAGAATGAGTTGTACGAAAAAATCGAACGGCTGGAGACGCAAGTAAGCAGTCTAAAAGTTTCTAAGCGTGCCCTTGAAGAGAATCTTCCCTCCAGCAGCCATAGAGCTCGAGTTGCAGAAAATCAAACTGAAGCCCTCATTGTAAGGTTGGCTGAATTACAGCGAAAATTCAAGTCTCAGCCTCAGGGGGTGTCAGCCACTAAATTAAGGGCATTAATTGGCAAAGAATGGGATCCTGTAACTTGGGGTGGGGATGTGTGGGAAGATCCTGTTGAAGCTGAGAGTTTTGAATCTTCAGATTCTCAAGGGTTTATCCCACTTGAGAAAGTAGTGCCCTCAGCCCCACCCCTTGAAATGATGCCTCTTTCACATGAAGAAATTAATCCATCAGAGTCTGATAAACAAGCGGTGACTTTCTCTAAAGAAAATGCTGGACAAGACAAAATGATGTTCCTCAAGATCCACCGATAGTTTCTTCTAGACCCATAACCAGACTCAAGGCAAAGCAGGCCTCAAGAGGTGAGGTAGAAAGTGTTGTCCATGAGGAGATGTGCTACGCTACTAAGGAGCTTAATGGGTTTGTTAATTCATTCAAGCAGAAGTCTGGGGAATGTGTGTGGGAATGAATTTTAAGGGCGTGGGATAATGGTGGAAGGAACATAAAACTGGGTTTATTGACATGAGCCCTCTGATTGGAGATCCTAGGCTTAATATGGAAGCTCGTACAGTTTTAAAAAGTGTCAGAAGTTTCCTCAAATGGTTGGCTGAAGCATTCCTCAAAAGATGGCCTACCGAGAGGGAGTTGGAGATGGCTGATATCCCTTGGCTTAGTGTTGAGGAAGGGATTTTAAGGTCAGGGAAATTGCAATGCTAGAGTGGATACATCGTGTAAAACCTAATCCTCCACAATGGGGAAGGCCCAGAAGATACGCCCTTCACAAATCCTGTAAGATGCAAACTGGTGAGAGAGGCACCAGCACATTTGAAGGGTTTTGTTCTTGCCCTTTTCCTTGTGCCAGAACTTAGAGTTGGAGACGCTGCTGCTCAATTGGATGAATTAAATGCAATGGTTTAATTGGGCCTCGAGGTACCAAGGGCCAGGTGGCAGCACTGAATTGCCAGAGACAAGGTGATCGTAGTTATTATAATGGGCAGCATAGACAAAACAATGTTTATAATGACATAGCCTGTAATGGCCAGCACAGGAGAGGTGAAATTTATAATGGCACGACTCGTTTGGACCTTTGGTACTGGCTAATCATTCACGTTGTTTCCAGGCATGAAATAGATCGGAAGCCAACTCCATATCTGTTTGATCTGTATAAGCAGGAAAATTCTCAAACAAATGAAAGAAAGGCCACATTGGATCATGGCAAAAGGCAATCTCGGCCAGTGAATCAATTTCCAAACTTGAGCCAGTTTGCAGACCCAAAACCCCTCCAATGAAGGAGTGATCAGGTTCCCCCGAGGAAGGATCTTGATATGACATCCAAAAGTTTTACTGTTAGCCTTTCTCCAGTTCATCCCCAGAGGGACCTATGGCCTTTTACAGGGGTAACTGTGTACTGGGCGAAAGGGAATAGACTTTTGGGGGTCTATTGAATACTTGTTCTGAATTGACGCTGATCCCAGGAAATTCTAGGAGATTCCAGGAGAAGGCATTTGCTAGATCAATATCTGCATAGGGGGTACCAGGAGATGTGCTAATAAGAAACACTGTGTCCCTCCAGGTAAAGTAGGGGCTTATGGCGGACAGGTGATTAATGGAGTTTTGGCTGATGTCCAACTCACAGTGGGTCCAGTAGGTTCCTCAACACCTCCTGTGGTCATTTCCCGAGTTCCAGAGTACATAATTGGGATAGATATACTTAGAAGTTGGAAGAATTCTCACATTGGTTCCCTGACCTGTGGAGTGAGGGCTATTAAGGCTGGAAAGGCTAAATGGAAGCCTTTAGAGTGGCCTTTGCCAAAGAAAATAGTGAATCAAAACCAGTATCGTATTCCTGGAGGAATCGCGGAAATTACTGCCACTGTCAAGGACTTGAAAGATGCAGGGATGGTGGCTCCCACCACATCTCCCTTTAACTCTCCTATCTGGCCAGTGCAGAAGACAGATGGATCATGGAGAATGGCAGCTGACTATTGAAAGCTAAACCAGGTAGTAACCCCGATTGCAGCTGCTGTACCAGATGTAGTTTCATTACTCGGGCAAATTAACACATCTCCTGGTACCTGGTATGCAGCTATTGGCCTAGCAAATGCCTTCTTCTCAGTACCTGTCCCTAAGGACCACCAGAAGCAATTTGCTTTCAGTTGGCACGGCCAGCAGTATACCTTTACAATTTTGCCTCAAGGATATATTAACTCTCTTGCCCTGTGTCATAACTTAGAAGGGACCTTGATCGTTTGTCTCTTCCACAAAATATCACATTGGTACACTATATTGATGACATTATGCTGATTGGACCAAGTGAGCAGGAAGTAACAACCACTTGGGACTCCTTGGTAACACATATGTGTACCAGAGGATGGGAAATACATCCAACCAAAATTCAAGGACCATCTACCTCAGTGAAATTCTGAGGTGAAGACAAGTTATTGCTCCTGGCCCCTCCCACCACGAAGAAAGTGGGTCTATGTGGATTCTGGAGACAGCTCACTCCTCACTTGGGTGTGTTACTCAGGCCCATTTACCAAGTGACTCAGAAAGCTGCTAGCTGTGTGTGAAGCCTGGAACAGGAGAAGACTCTACCTGTCCAGGCTGCTGTGCAGGCTGCCCTACCACTTGGACCACATGATCCAGCTGACCCGATGGTACTTGAGGTGTTGGTGGCAGATAGAGATGCTGTTTGGAGCCTCTGGAGGCCCCTGTAGGTGAATCACAGAAGAGACCTTTGGAACTTTGGAGCAAAAGTCTACCATCATCTGCAGACAACTATTCTTCCTTTGAAAAACAGCTCTTGGCCCACTATTGGGCCTTAGTCGAAACTGAACGTTTGACGATAGGATACCAAGTTACCGTGCGACCTGAACTGCCCATCATGAGCTGGGTGTTATCAGACCCTCCAACATAAAATAGGACGTGCACAGCAGCAGGTTATTATCAAATGGAAGTGGTGTATATGTGACTGGGCGTGAGCAGGTCTAGAAGGCACAAGCAAGTTACATGAAGAAGTTGCTCAAATGCCCATGGTCTCTACTCCTGTTACAATGCTGTCTTCTGCCAAGCAGGCACCTATAGCCTCAAGGGGTGTTCCCTGTGATCGGCTGACTGAAGAAGAGGAGACTAGGACCTGGTTTACTAATGGCTTGCACGTTATGTGGGCACCACCCAGAAGTGGACAGCGGCAGCTTTACAACCCCTTGCCGGGACAACCCTGAAAGATACCGGTGAAGGAAAACCTTCACAGTGGGCAGAACTTTGGGCGGTACACATGGAATTACAGTTTGTTTGGAAGAAGAAATGGCCAGATGTATAACTAACTGTTCACTGACGCATGGGCTGTAGCCAATGGATTGGTTTTATGGTCAGGGACTTGGAAAGATCATGATTGGAACATCTGGGGAAGAAGTATGTGAATAGATATGGGCAAAGGATGTGACTGTATTTATGTCCCATGTAAATGCTCGCCAAAAGGTGACTTCGGCTGAGGAGGAGTTCTGTGATCAAGTGCATAGGATGACCCATTCTGTGGACCGTCAGCCTCTTTCCACAGCCATCCCTGTCATTGCTCAATGGGCACATGAACAAAGTGGCCATGGTGGCCGAGATGGAGGTTATGCTTGGGCTCAACAACATGGTTTTCCACTCACCAAGGCTGACCTGGCTACAGCTGCTGCTGAATGCCAGATCTGCCAACAGCAGAGGCCAACACTGAGCCCCAGATATAACACCATTCCTCAAGGTGACCAGCCAGCAACCTGGTGGCAGGTTGGCTACATCGGACAATTTCCTTCGTGGAAAGGACAATGTTTTGTTCTTACTGGAGTAGATTCTTATTCTGGTTATGAATTTGCCTTTCCTGCATCTAATGTCTCTGCCAAAACCGCCATCCACGGACTTACAGAGTGCCTTATCCATCGTCACGATATTCCACACAGTATTGTTTCTGACCAAGGAACTCATTTCACAGCCAGAGAAGTGTGACAGTGGGCCCGTGATCATGGAATCCACTGGTCTTACCATGTTCCCCATCCTCCTGAAGCAGCTGGTCTGATACAAAGGTGGAATGGCCTTTTGAAGACACCCAGTGCCACGTAGGTGGCAGCAGGACGGGGGGCTGGGGCAGAGATCTTCAGAAGGCCGCATATGCTTTGAATCAGTATCCGACATATGGTACAGTTTCTCCCATAGCCAGGATCCATGCATGGGTCCAGGATTCAAGGGGCGGAAAGGGGAATAGTTCCACTCACTATCACTCCTAGTGGCCCTCTAAGAAATTTTTTGCTTCTGTCCCCACAACTCTAGGTTCTGCTGGCCTAGACGTTTTGGTTCCAGAGCGGGGGAAGTGCTCCTGCCAGGAGCCACAACAAACATTCCTTGAGCTGGAAGCTCAGACACACCCCCGCCAGCCCCCTTATGGTCATTTTGGGCTTCTAATGCCCTTAAGCCTGCAGGCTGAAAAAAGAATAACAGTGTTTGGAGGGTGAGAGATCCAGATTACCATGGGGAAATTGGATTGCCTCTCCACAATGGAGGTAAGAAGGATTGTGTCTGGAGTGCAAGAGATCCCTTAGGATGTCTCTTAGTACTAACATATCCTGTGATTAAAGTCAGTGGGAAACTACAACCGCCTAATCCAAGCAGGATGACAAAGGGCGCTGACCCGTCAGGACCGAAGGTATGGGTCACTCCTCCAGGAAAAGAGCCAAGACCTGCTGAGGGGCTTGCAGAGGGTGGAGGAAATACAGAATGGGTAGGAAAGGAAGGTAGTTATAAATACCATCTAAGGGGCTGGAGAGATGGCTCAGCCGTTAAAGGCTAGGCTCACAACCAAAATAAATACCATCTAAGGCCTTATGACCAGTTGCAGAAATGAAGATTATAAAGTAGTATGAATGCTTCTGTTTTATTTTGTTAAGAACACGTTTGTATAGCTTTTGGTGTTTTCTCCCAATTTCTTTACCATCAATCAGTATTTAAGTTGAGATAGCAAAAGAATGTTCCCAAGGGACACTGACCTATTCTAAATTTACAAATGTGTTTGTGACTGCACGAGGAATAGTTATATCATGTTAGGCATACTTACGACATGGCTATTGTTTCATTTGGACATGAGATATGACTTGTGTCAAGTTGACAAGGGGTGGATTGTGGTGGCTATTCCTGGTTGTCAACTTGACTCTATCTGGGATGAACTACAATCCGGAATTGAAGGGTTCACCTATGATCCAGGTCTTGAGACTGGCAGATACAAGTTTCTGACCTGGATCTTGGCATGGAGACCTTGAGGCATAGTGGCCATGAAAGTTTAGGCCCAGGCAAGGTAGTGCACACCTTTATGCCCAGGAGACTGAGGCAAGGAGATCTCTGAGTTCAAGGACAGCCTGGGAAAAGTAAGTCCCAGATCCAAATGGGGTGGTACACACTTTTAATATGGGCCACACCTTCTGCTGGAGGCCTACATAGGGACATTGGAAGAAGGAAGACTCACTCTTCTTCGACTGCTTGCATTTACTTGCCAGCACATCTGTTGGAACCTACTTCTGCAGAAGATCAGCGAAACAACTAGCCTCGTGGGACTGAGCAACTACAAACTCTTGGACTTCCCAGCCACAGCTGCCCATTGTTGGGTTAGTGGGACTACAGACTGTAAGTCACTATAGACTTAAGTCATTACAATAAATTCCTTTACTATACAGAGATGGACGTTCCATAAGTTCTGTGACTCTAGAGAACCCTGACTAATACAATAGTTTTAGGTATGCCCTGAACCAGCTTCCACTGGAAAAGAAGAATTCAGTCCTTCAGCTTTCTGGGGTTCACTGGGCTGTACCACACAACTGGTGGCAACACCGTCATTGCTTACAGGAATGGCTCTCCTAGATTTTATTCCTCAAATAATTATTGAGCATCTATTTGATAGTCTTCGGGGCCACATTTCAGTCCAAGCCACTTCGGATCACCTCTTCAGCTGTGCAGCAGCGGCAGCAGTGGGGGACGTTGTTATAGCATTGTCTGAGATGCCAGGCATGGACTCTGGTACATGCTAGACAAGTGCCTCCACTCACCCACCCAGCTCTGCTCACCAGGCAGAGGCCATATAATGACAACCGTTAACCCAGCAGTGGGGACTTTCAGACTCCGGGAGATCAAGAACGAGAAATCATCGAACATTCCTTGTTCAAAAACAAACCCAAAGGTCAGTACTAGTTTGGAAGGGGATATGCTAATCCGAGGCTCCATGTTGGTTTTTCACACTGCCCAAGAGTCTGCAGGTGGCTAGGTTAGCAGTGGGGTTACCTGTCACCGCATGTTTACATTTTGGCACTAAGTAAGAAAGGTCCAAGACAGGCCATGCCACAGGCGAGCCGTGATCACTCCCAGTGGCCTTAATTCTACCTCCTTTTGTGCGAATCCCAGAATCCAGATTCCTTAGCACTCAATCGAGGAGGATGCTGCGAAGGGGATTATAGTCAGATGCTGCTACTTCCCAGAAAGCATTGCGGCGGCGGGAGACGTCCCTCTCCCTGGCAGGTTTTGTAGCCAGCAGCCCCATTGGTGCTTGGCCGCAGAGAACCTCCAATGACTTGGAAGGAGTAATTGAAGAGATATCCGGAGTGGGCTAGCCTGAAAACTTTGCTGCCGAGTTTATTCCTTTCCCCATGCCCTCTTAGAGTCGATTCTGGTGGACTTGCAATTAGACCGAGTGAGCAATTACAGATGAGCTCTGAAAAGGTAAGAGTGACCGTTATCTGCTGTGACATTAGCAAAGACGGTCACTTAGCAGGGAAGATCTTAATTGCAAAGGGCTCAGAACAGCGTGGTAAGACTGCGCTCCAACGGCAGCAGGGAAGTGTTCAGATTACTAGTCCCTTACAGTTCTAGCTTTGATTGAACGAAAATTTAGCAAAGGCTTAAAGATATTTTTATTCCTCACCCCATTTTCTCCTTCCCCTCCATCTGTTTTAGTAAAACATAGAATGCGAAACCTGGTGTGGTTGACACAGGCCTGCAATCCCAGCACTTGGAAGGCTGAATCAGGAGAATTGCTACGATCTTGGAGGTCAGCCTGGTCTACACAGCATAGGGTGAATGTCTACAAACTCAACCCGTCAAACAAACAACAATCAGAACTCTGGGAACGGTAGTCTATGTCTGTAATCCTAGCACTCATTGTAGGTGGAGATCGAAGAATCAAGAACTCAAGGCCAGCCTGGGCTACATAATGAGTTGGAGATTAGCCTGGGCTAAGTGAGACCCTTTTTCAAATAAAAAATCAGTACATAAATGCATACACATCACATACACAAAACAGAGCAACCAACAGAATGAGGAAAAGGCAAGGTAGAGAGTAAAACTATCCCAACTGTACAATTACCATATATCATGACATCACGATAACTTCCTATAGCCTTTTCTCTTGACGTATGGTGGTCCAGAGAGTTCAACCTCCCATCCTTGTGGACTCATGGAGAGAGGTGTTTTCTGTCCTTCAAAACAAGTGACCATATATGCCACCTGGCTGTCAAGTCCTTGAGACCTGGGGCACCAGACAGCATGAGACAGGGAATCTCTGTGAAATGGTCACCAACTGGGTGAGCCCCTACCCAAGTGTCTGCCCAGAGAAAGTCTCTAGGCTATGAATAGTGCAGGGCAGCACACCTAAGTGGAGTGTAGAGAGGGAAGGGGAAGGGACTCAGCTGAGAAGAGAGACCGGGCAGGAAAAGGATGGCTAGGATTCATAAGAGCGCGGGAGCGGGATTGGGGATTTAGCTCAGCGGTAGAGCGCTTGCTAGGCAAGCGCAAGGCCCTGGGTTTGGTCCCCAGTTGGGGGGGGGGGAGAAAAAAAAAAGAGCGCGGGAGCTCAGGTTAGCCAGGGGGAGGGTTGTGGAGAGGTGCAGAGACTGGAGTAGTGAGGACTCATTTACATTAGCAGAGAAAGTTACCCAAAGCAGAGAGGGAAATTACTACAGGGGAGCAGAGAGGAGGCGGGGCACAGTGGGAGGCACCCGTTCACACTGGTCGGATGGGAAGACGGACTTAGTAGTGGGGAAAAGTTAGCCTTTCGCTCTTGACTGTGTGATCTTTCCTAACCTACTGTAAAGAAAGGCCCAGCACTGGCATGTTGCTTAGCCACGGGGCGATTGCCTCGTGAGCATGCATGCGGGACGCACCGAGTTCCATACCTAGCGCCAAATAAGAGAGAAAGGAGCAAGACCCGAAACTGAGTTCCAAGCAATGAAATTGCACAGCAGAACCCAGTTTAGAGACACTGGACCCAAACCAACCCTGTGACCTCCCCCCACCCCCAAAAGTGAAAGCTGATTAAATCTGACGTCTACCTGACGTCTTGCCAGGCAACGAAGGCAGGAAAACATGGAGCCGTAACTAGAGGAGATCAGTCAGACCTTCTCCGTGAATAGCACGGATGTTTGAATCATAAACAAAGACACTAGTGTTCGTTCTACTTCCCTTTCTGTTGCTGTGACAAGCACCACAACCAGAGCAATTTAGAAAGGGTTTTTCTGGCTGGCACTTCCTCATTGTCACGGTCTGTCATTGAGAGAAATCCGGGCAGGAACTCAAGCAAGATCTTCAAGGGGAAGGCGTGGACAGACACTGATTGCTGGCTTGCCCTAGTGGACAAACACTGATTGCTGGCTTGCCCTAAGACACATGCTTCTTCTGTCCAGGGAATGTTGTTCTCGCTTCATCTGTCCAGGGAATGTTGTTTCCCATGCAGGCTGGGCCCTGCTACATCGATTAATAATCAATTATAATTGATCAATCTCCTTGACCCCAGACATTGTCTACAAGCCAATCAGATCTGGCTATTCTCAAAATCAAGACCTCCTTCTCAGGTGACTCTAGGCTGTGTCTAAATGACAGTTAAATGTCACTAGGACACATTTTATTATTGTATCACACACACTCATAGACTCATAGAATCAAGGAGGATGAATACCACTGTGAGAAACATTAAAAAGATCTGAATGGGCTTTTTTTCTTTTCTTCATTTGTTTGTTTGCTTTTGTTTTGTTGTTTGTTGTTTTTTTGTTGTTGTTTGTTGTCTGTACAGCCTTGGCTGTTCTGGAACTCACTGTGTAGACAAGGCTGGCCTCAAAGTCACCGAGATCCGTCAGGCTCTGTCTCTCAAGTTCTGGGATCAAAGGCATGTGCCACCACTGCCAAGTCCAAATGAACTTTTCCATTTGAAACTTTCATGCATGAGATTAAAAAGTACATTGAATGGAATTAACAACCTATTAGACATTACTGAAGAAAAGATGAGAGAGACCCAGAAGAAATAGCAATGAAATTATCCCAAATAAAACTTACGATGGAAAAAGAATCAAAACCCCAAAGGGCCAGTATCATGAACACATAGACAGTTTCACGCACCCCCAAAATATATAACTGGAAAATACAGTGTACGACATGAAATCACAGCACAAGATGAGGAGGGGAGAGATAGAAACATGCTTGAAGTAAAGAAAAAGACCTGGCAATGTCTTTGGATCAGTTTCCAAAGATTTAAAAACCAACCCCCTAAACAAACAAAAATAATGCCCCTCAAAACACTCTTCCTACTTGTAGTCTTTTCTCTTGGAGGCTGAGGCAGGAGAATAGGTGTTACTGTAAAATTATAAACAATACTGTCTTTTATCCCGCACTAGATCCGGCACCGAGGAGCCCCATGACATCTGGTGGATGTCTTCATCTCAGTCAGCAAAGCCTCTCACCCGCTCTGCTCCAGCTCATATCACACTGCCGATGGCTTCTCTCTGAGTCTGGCAACAATCTCTCTATCCATCTAGTTCCCCAGGCAGGTTGCCACCATGCCAGACATACACATCCCAATTTCATGGTGGGCTAGCGTGTCTAGCCACCACACGCTCTCTTGAACTTGAATTGCCATATGAAAGAACACACAACACAATAACCTCTGATCCAATTGATAAGATATAATTTGCTCATCTAGACGTACAAAGCGCTGTACACATCCATCCCTTAAGAATATTCATAACGGGTTGGGGATTTAGCTCAGTGGTAGAGCGCTTGCCTAGGAAGCGCAAGGCCCTGGGTTCGGTCCCCAGCTCAAAAAAAAAGAACCAAAAAAAAAAAAAAAAAAAAAAGAATATTCATAACAACCTGTAAATGTGCAGAGAGGAATTTTAACATCCACCTCCATGTTCTCTCTGCTGCTTCTCCTTTCTCTTGTTTCAGTCTCCTCCCCTTTCTAAAACTTTTCTCCCGCCCATCCTTCCTTCTCGTCCAATGGCAGGCCTCATTCTATCTTGTACATGCCTTCACCTGCATAATGACATCATCCTACAAATAGATGTGAGTTTGAGCTAGCCTGGGGCACATAATGAGTTCTAAGCCAGCCTGGGCTACTTAGAGAGACTTGTCATAGAAGCCTGAAGCCACTTGAACAATGGCACTTCCTAAGGACATGCAGCAATGGTTGCCCGTGATCTCATGTCACATACTTGGCAGTAGCTCTGTGATCTTGTAGATAATTTTTCCTGTCCAAGCATCTAAGCATGGATCTACAAACTCCTGTCGTGTTCCTTTTAAGGACCAAAAGGCTTCTTAGTTATGCCAATTGTTTATTGAGAGAGTGCCAGAGAAGGGACAACAATGTCTTCAGGTCTCCTTCAAGGAAAGGGTGCTGGCTAGGGCGATGCTCCTAGAGAGACTCACTTTCCGGCTTTACTCTGAGAGAAGTGAAAATGGTGACTCTCTCCCAGCCTGTCACAGAAGCTGCAAGCCTTCTTTATGAACAGCAGCTTTGAGATGCTGATACAGAGGATTAAGTCACTAATGGCCACTGGGGGGCGATATCACCACATCAATACTAAGTGCTACTCTGGCTTCTACGGCGTCCAAGGCACCGAATAAACTTAGGTGGATGATCTGGTGCTACTGTCTACGTTACAATTAAGTACTAATCCACTAATTACGTCTCCTCTCAAAGTAACAGTAATAATCAGGGGAAGCAGCCCATACAGCGGGGCAGACTTCTGAGCAGGGAGCGTTTACTCCCTTTTTCCTGTTTCCCTTTCACAGGGGAATCTTCTGGAGAAAGGGAGAAATGACTAGGCTGCAGGTGGAGATGCCTAAGAGGCAAAGTTTATCAATAAACGTGAGACCAGACACAAGGTGATCCTCCCAGCGTCCTTCTCAAAGAAATACGACTGGAGTCGGATGTTTGGAGTCCTATCTAAGAGCTCTGACTGTCCTTCAGCTCCTGCATGAGTCTGCTACATTTAATATAGGCTTCTTAAGTTCTTAATGTAGGCTTAGGCACTGTGTCCTGCAGAGGTAGCAGTACGATACAAGTGTAGCCCGGGGCCAGGCTACCACAATGGATTAATGATCAACCCTCTACTCGCAAATCCCACAGATGATGTGAAGAGAATAAATGTCTGCAAGATGGTCTACTATGGGAAGGGATGGTCAGAAACTGATATCTGAGAGACAGATGAAGAACCAACTCAGGGAACAGTGCTCTAGGTTGACCCCAAGGAAAGCTGGACTGACTAGAGAGATGTGATGTCCTTTAATGGCAGGATACTCTCCAGATAATGTTAAGAGTCTGAGATTTATTTTATTCAGAAAATTAAATGTCGATCGATCCATTAACGTTTCTGTAAGGTCAGCCTGGCTTCCGTTTTGGGGAAATGTTTGGAAGGGAGCTGGAGTCAAAGCAGGAGGAATGGAGAGGAGACAGGGAGAGAGTCTCGTCACCAGGAGACGCGTGACAAGGGCTTCACAGGGAAGAGAGAGAGGACAAAACAGACCCCAGACACACAGTGAGCAAAGCAGGTGAGGCAGGAGCTGGGTGTCAAAGGTGACCATTTAGCATCTAACATGGGATGTGGTGGAAGGAGGTGACATTTACTGAACCAGGGAAGGGAGGATGATGAACAGAAAGAGAGCCAAGGCTCAGTTTTACACATGATCATTTCGGACGCCAGGAGAGATTCAAGTGGGGGGGGGGGTAAGGAGCTAAGGGGGATGACGTAAGGCAGAGACTCAGTTCTGGGAGTCACCCGTGAAAAGCCCCAGAAATAGATGAGATTGCCTCTAGGGACAGTACAGCAAGTGTACGAAGAACCCAGGAGGACCAGCTAAGGACCAGACTAAGAAGCAGTACTTACAGAGAGTGGGGACCTGTGGAAACAGAGGGAAGATCTTTTCAGATGGATTCACTTGTGTTCGGAGAACTTACACAGAACAATGAAGAGCCCCTCGGTGACTCAAAAGCATTACCAGTTAATCCAGAGGATGTAGAATTCAGCTTAGGGTTTGAAAAGGAAATGGCACATGATAGTCAGAAGTGATCCGCAGATGTTATATGGGATTTTCACAGCTGCTATTGAATGCCCGTCATATACAACCAAAAGGTTGAAGGATTTTTGTCTATGGTCATTTGACTTGATGGGTTTGGGCAGAAGCGCAGGGCACTGGGATTTCTTTGTTACATTGCTGACAGGAAGTGCAGGGAAGCAGACAGGAAGAGGTATGGGAAAATACACCTCAAAGGGCTGGGGTCTGGTGACCTACTTCCTATAGCCAGGCCCAACCTCCTAAGGTTTTCAGAAATTCCTCAAATAGCGCCACCAGCTGTGTGTTCACTCATGAACCCGTTCAGGGAACATTTCATATCGAACCATAACAGATGGGTTATGGATTTAGACTCGAGAGGTAAAATTTTAAAACTTGGAAGGACGCTTTCAGGATTTCAGAACACTAAACGTATTTTTAAACACACAAGTAGAGAACAACTGTACAGGATAAGAATGATAAATACAACTTTTAGTGTTTAAAGTTAAGAACTGTTTCATGGAGGCTTGTGCTCCGAGTTCTGCCTTGCGGCTGGGGTGGGTGCAGACAAAGGGGAGGTGCTAGGCTACATTCCATCCTCACCGCCATCAGGGTGCAGGGATGGTAGAAAGGAGCCTAAAATGGGGGCCCTAGCCCGGCAGAGAAACGACACAGGCTGGGGATGAAGATGGGGTTTCCTAACTCAGGCACCCAAGGAACCTCGAGTAGTCAGGACAGCAGGCAGGAGGTGGGGGGGAAGCCGGCTTAGCTTGAGGTGAGTATCTGGAGTGCTAGAGGCCTTCTGCAGGAGACTTAAGTGGGGAGGCTCTGTCTGATGAAGGTTTTCCTCCCATGGTGGTTCTTGATGGGAGAGATAGTCCTTGTCCAAACTACTTATTGGTAGTAGAAAATAGTTACATAAAAGTTACTCAGGGTAGACCAGAGATTAAATACCTTTTACAGAAAGGAATGTCTGGGATGGGACGCTTATTAAATAAACCCCCAGGGCCTCTAGATACCTCATGAACATGGAGAACTCTGTGCACTGTGCTGTGTCACTAGTTGAAACGATGCTCATGAAGGGTGCCATGGTCATGGGCTCTAGGACAGGAACCGGGTCAGGCACAGATAAAACACCTACCATTCTCAGATATGAAAGTTGCCAGGCTTTCTAAATCCGTTCGACCCTCCCAGTTTTTTGTCTGGTGACATGGTTCCAGTGGCACCTCGGGGGGCTGGAACAATCGCTGAGTTGTTAAGAGCCCGGACTGCACTTACAGAGGACCAGAGTGAGAGTTCCAGAACCCATATGAGGTGGCTCAAAACTTCCTGACTCCAACTCGAGGGGACCCAGCGTACTCTTCTGGCCTCTGTGGCAGGCATACACACACACACACACACACACACACACACACACACACACACACACACACACACACAGAGAGAGAGAGAGAGAGAGAGAGAGAGAGAGAGAGAGAGAGAAACAAAATGAGTTGACTATCCCCACCAGGGATTCTCCAATGCCACATCTAGGGAAGTAGAGAAACTCTTGCCTGTCTGCTCAGAGCTTTGGGATGGTTACTGTATCCATGTTTATAAGAGAGAGAATCTGGAAACAGCTCGGATAGCCGTCTCAAGATAACCAATAAAGAAGTTGTGGCATATTTTCTGAAACCCAAGCCTATACACCACCACCTGCAATGGGAGTGCATAAGCTATACCATGGTCTGATACATTGTAATGGGCGGGAGATTGCTGCGTGCTTTGTGTCTAGTCACAGAAAGTTCCAGAACATTATCTAGAAACCTGAGTGTGAGTCTCCAGTGAAATGGCCAGAAATCAATGGAAGGTGTTTGTCTGTGGTCAGCAGACTTGGGCTCAGGGAGCAGGGAGGGGACAGGAAGCTTGTAAAGAGCATGCTCTGGTTCTTCAGCTAGTACAGCAGAAAGCAAACTATATATGTGTTTTCTTCAATGTAGAAAGACCCTTAAGGGGGCTGCACAGATAACTCAGTAGGTAAAGTGCTGGCCTTGTGAGCATAAGGCATTAACTTAGATCTCTAGCTGGAGTCTGTGGATTGAAAGGCTGGCCTTGTGGCATGCACTGTAATCCTGGGACTATAGAGGTGAAGGTGAGCAGACCCCTAGAGCTAGCTCACTGGCTGGCCAGCCTGGCATCTTGTCCCCATGCCCCCCAAAAAAGGTAGGTAGCACTTGAAGCCTATACACACACACACACACACACACACACACACACACACACACACACACACCATGCATGCATGCATGCACATGTACACACACAAAGTGGAGATTACATGAGGGGTACCAGTTAGTGGTTTTCATTCAGGTGGAAAATGTCAAAAGGTTAGTGAGCTGGAAAGAGCCACGGGTCTCAGGAGGGATATTTTCTATCCTTTTTTTTTTTTTTTTTTTTTTTTTTTTTTTAAGGCGGAACGTTCTAAGATCCATTTGATTTCAATTTCCTGTGTAATTACTCAGGCCAGAACTTTTAAAATTAGGACGCGGTTGCTTCACAGTCCAGGATGGGACAAGGTCTCGGTAAACCCACCGATCAGTTGAAAATTCTCTAGACAGAATCTAGTCCACCTGCACACCCATCGGCCTAGCATGGGGCTATCTATGCTCACTAGCCTGTGCTCCCTCAGTGATTCTGTGGTTGAGGGGGAGCTGGGACTCCTTGCTGCTGTTCAGCACTTCAGAAGAGTACACATCTCTAGCTCAAGGAGGGGAGAAAGATCAAAATTCACAATCTGCAGCGCTATTTTTACTGAGTATCACGTTATGTATGCGTAAGAGTGCATGCGCGCATACGCAGATTTATGCATAAGCCAGTGCGTGCGTGCGTGCGTGCGTGAGTGCGTGCGTGCGTGCATGTCTGTGGAGGCCGGAGGTAGACCTGGAGTGTTGTTCCTCAGGAGTCATCCACCTTAGTATTTGAAACAGTGGGTTCTGGAGATTGAGTTCAAGCCCTTGTGCTTACCTGGCAAGCACCATGCAGATTGAGCCAGCTGCCCCACCCCCGCGGGACACTGTTGGAGCGCTTTAAAACAGAAACATCACTAAGTTAAACTATCACCATTTAGGGTTCACACATCCCTACTCCCCCCCTACTTCCATAACCTGGAGATCCAGAGAGTGTTCTAACCCAAAACCTCAGAATATGAGCACAGGTCCTAGAGAATAAACTGTATACCACAAGGGATCAAAAACCGCTTCCATTTCAAAATGAAAATCACATAAAGCGGACCCAAACGCGCAGTTCTGTTTGATTTTTGCAGTCAGAGCATTTTAAAGGAGATGCTATAATGACAAGATGTAGCTCCAAGATGTCCCTCAGATGCTTGGGCATGAGACTCATTGCTCCTCTTTGCAGACAGGGACGCCGTGTGAAAAATTTGAGGGGTAGTGACTGAGGCTTCAGTGGGTGGGAGAGTCACTCAGAAGCCGAGCAGAGAATAGGAACCAGGAAGCATGCAAATTTTCTACCTTCCCTCGTGGCATTTAACTCTTAAAGACTGTTCACTTGGGTGCTAGAATGTTCTATTCCACGGTGCTCTGAGTGGTGCATGGTAAGAATGTATCTATTTGATCCAGCAGACATTGCAAATTGCTTCGGAATTAAATAGGACTGTATTCAAAACCAGCAGCAGTGTTGGCCTGCTGCTGGCCTGGTGGACCGATCTACTCCTTTAGGCCATCATTCTCTTGGTGAAATTCAGAGTTAGACAACTGGACTCAAGATTGCATTAATTCTGGCCTTGCCCAGGGAGACACATTCCCATCCACTCATGGTTTCGGTCTGACGGATGAGTAAAAGGGATGTGGAGGTGTCGCTTCCTCAGCCTAAACTCACAAGTGGAGTCTTCTTGCTTCCTATTCCGTCCCAGTAAATGGTGCTACTATTTTTGGTTCAGTGTTCTTTTTCCATTTCTGGTTATCATGATCAGAGAGAGGGGTGGGGAGGAGGGGAAGGAGAAAAGAAATTCTGCTTTGTTCCTAAGACACTCTCTGATCTGTCAGACAACTTGGTGGTTATTATCCCAGGATCTCTCACGCGCTATGTCCCTTGGCTGATGATGGCAGAGGTGTGTGTGTGTGTGTGTGTGTGTGTGTGTGTGTGTGTGTGCGTGCGCGCGCTCGAGTGTGTAAAGCCCTGTGTAATGAAACAAATATAAACTCTGATCCCAAAGTCTAAGCTAGGAACTACCTTGAGATCTGTAGACTTAACACTTCTTTAATAGTTTGTCAAAACCTGCCCCTCCTTACACTATGGCCTTTGAAAGGGACCAATCTCATCAGGACATAGTAACAGGCATTGAAAATGCATGAAATGTGATCAACAGGCAATGATTATTTTTAAGTCTTTAGAACAAACCTCCTGAAAAATCCCATCTGTATGCTAAAATAGTGAAAACACACACACACACACACACACACACACACACACACACATCTGGCTGGCCCTGGTTTTGCTGGGGTTACTGGTGACCCGGCCCTAAGCATGTAAAGGCATGAGACCCCCACAGGCTGACCAGCTCAGATTCCTCTCAGGCCCAGATCCAGGGCTTTGAATTAGCTCACCTCAACATCTACCTGATTGATGAACTGCTGGAGTGCACGAAGTGGGCCGGTCCTATAGATCCAACACTCCAGGATACCAATGACACAGGACAACAACAGAATATCCTAGAGGAGTCTTAGTGAGGTCCCAGTATTGATAGAGCAACAGAAGCCAGAGGCCTGGCACCAGACCAGCGAGTCAGTGCAATGAGCTCTTGCAAAGAGAGAAGTGGACAAGAGGGTGTACTGAGGGACACACTGCAACACACTACAGCTTCCACAGTGAGATTTTTTTTCTCTGTTGGTGTGAGGGAGGTTAAAGGGGTGGAGAGGGAGTATAAAGGAGGGGGAGATGAGTGGGATTGGGGTGCAGGACATGAAATACACAAAGAACCGGAGAAAAAGTTAAAAAAGATGAAGATATAAACAGGTGAAGTTTGATTCTAACAAACAATTTATTAAAATGAAAATTTATACAAACAAACAAACAAACAAACAAACAAAAAGAGTCTACTGACATAGTCACAATCAGATTAGGCAGAAGTGTGTCA
Source organism: Rattus rattus (assembly GCF_011064425.1). Classification (NCBI taxonomy): domain Eukaryota; kingdom Metazoa; phylum Chordata; class Mammalia; order Rodentia; family Muridae; genus Rattus; species Rattus rattus. The sequence continues at coordinate 65,226,800 of NC_046167.1, read as the reverse complement.
CTGACAGGAAATGGCAGACGGGGAGAGAGTACCACAGGCATTCTAGCAGTTTGCTGCCACTGGTACAAGACACACAAGTTTTCCTCCAATGTTTCAGAAATTAGAGAAAAAACAGTTCAGGAGATTCTTAGAGGTGTGTGAATGCATGTGTGGTGTGTGTGTGTGTGTATGCATGTGTGCGCCTGTGTGTGCATGCATGTGCGTGTGCATGTGTGTGTATGTATGCATGTGTGTGTGCATGTGTGCGTGTGTATGTATGTGTATGTGTGTGTATGTGTGTGTATGTGTGTGTGCATGTCTGTATGTGTGTATGTGTGTGCATGTGTGTGCATGTATGTGTGTGCATGTGTGTATGTGTGTGTCTGTGTGTGTCTCTGTGTGTGTATGTGTGTGTTTAGCTATTTTATTGTGTTCTTATATCTGCCACCCTTCCAAACCTTATTCCACCCTAATCCACTCCAACCCCAAACCATTAGGTAGGAGAGAAAGAGGATTAGAGGGGAAAGGGAGCATAGACCTCTTTAGACTACTTCCTGCTGACTCAGGGTCTTGAGTTCTTTGGGCAAGTTCAGTCTCCATGGCCAGGATATCCAATTTCTTCTTCTCATCTCTGGTCACGACCACTTGGCAAACTGCAGCAACAACTAGGGGCATCAGCAGAGGCCAGCACTGGGGGAGCAGCAGCCACCACAGGCCCTCTCGGGGTTCTCCCATTTATACCCTCTCCAGAGTCTCAAAAAGTAAACTATCTGCAGCTGCAAAAATCACGCCCCTCCTAGAGCGCGAGACAGTCATAGTCAGTGGCTGTGGACAAACTAAGCAGCCCCATAGCTCACCTCTGGGACTAAAACAATAACATTCACAGAACATAACTGGGCTTTAAAAGAAACCCAGATCTCACTGCATGTGTGTATGCCTGAGTGCACTCATGTATTTGCGGTGTGCTCATACATGCGCTTTGGGTGCACTCACCCATGTAGCATGCATGGAGGCCACACCCTGACACCTGGATTGTCAACTCTTTCTCCATCTTCTATTTTAAGGCAAGGCCTCTCCCTGAGTCCAAAGCCTGCTGCTTCTGGTGGACTGGCTGTCCAGTGAGTCCCCAGCATCTGGCTTTCTCTATCCCATATCAGAAGTGCTGTGGACACACACCTCCATGCCTGTCAGTTTACACGAGTGCTAGAGATCCCAATGGAGGGCCACATGCTTTGCTTGGCAAGCATTTGATCCACTGAGCCATCTCCCCATCTCCCCAGCCTCATCCACTGGGCTTTTCATGAAGGAAGAGGCCTTGTATATGCAGGGCATATGGGGCAAGGTCACCAAGCTCACCTCAGACTTGACACTAACTGTTCCTAAGTGGGGAGAAATGGGAAGTGATACTTTGACAAGGGTCCTCGCATGACTCTTCCAGGTGATTGAGTCCATGATTTCTTGGACTTCAGTACCTTCCTTCAGTAGCTCCTTCTCTCAGAAATGTCTGACTTCCTCATCCACGGGGGTGGGGTGCTAGGTGGCAGGGGGTGGGGGATGGGGAGGGGACTCCTGTTCTTTCAGTGGTCAGTGATGTCTCTCCCTCCCTGCCCCCAGAAGCTTTTATGAAGAGTTAGGCTTCTCTCTGCTCTTTGGAGACTCCGGCCCTCCATTCACATAGCCTGCCAGGACTTTGAGAAGCTTAAGAGCAGGGACGTGCCCCTCCATCCGATCCTTTAGCTTCTGCCGAGGGGCGTGTTCCTTGCTTTCCTCACTGCTTGGTGCAATGCCTAACAAAAGAGCTTAAGGGGTGGGGTGGGGTGGGGAGACAGACAGAGGAGACAGACAGACAAACACAGAGAGAGAGACAGAGAGAGACAGGGACAGAGACAGACAAACACACAGAGAGAGACAGAGACAGAGACAGAGACAGAGACAGACACACACAGAGAGAGACAGAGAAAGATAGACAGAGACAGAGACAGACAGAGACAGAGACAGAGAGATAGACAGGGACAGAGACAGACAGACAAACACAGAGAGAGAGAGAGACAGACAGACAGACACACACACACACACACAGAGAGAGAGAGAGAGAGAGAGAGAGAGAGAGAGAGAGAGAGAGAGAATGCTTTGTTGGCCTAATTCACTTTGCTCAATGAACAGCAAGCTAAATCTTCAGACATGTTTGCCATTTTGCATTCCACCAGCACCATGAATCTAACCGTTAACCCAAACTACGGCCTCAGTGCAGTGAGCATTCAGTGATGTGGAGTTGTTGATGCATTTAAGCACTGCGGGCCCTGCTTCCTTTTCTACCTTCTGACTGGCCCAGCAGCATGCACCATCACTTACCCATCCCCCCAATGCCCCTGGCAATGTGCTCCACCGACGAGGTCCATCACAGTGATTCCTGATGACTTATCTGACAGCTTGTACCTGTCTCTGTGGCGGAGGACTCAGGCTCAAGTCTGTATTTCTCTTCCCAGGCGCCCACGATGAACTTAAGCCCACTATGCACTCAGGTCCCACACCCCCTTTCATAACACACTTGCCTCATTGGCTCTCACTTCAACCCACCTTTCCACAGGACTCTGTGTCAGAACAAACGATCTCGATCGTTAATGACCCCTGGCCTTGACCTTGTCCCGTAGCTGCAAGTGTAGGCATGAAGCCTTCAAATTCAGGCGGCTGCAGAACCAGCCCCATTGCTTGTGTCGGAGGCCAAGTCGTCCCCTTTGGCTTCCATTTACCTCATCTGTATAAATGTAATGGTTTCTCAGAGACACTGTGAGGCTCTAAGGGGGAAGTGGTCAACAACCCTTAGCTCAGTGCTGGGGCCCAGGGCTTAGAACCGTCAGTCCTCATATCATTGGCTCAGGCTGGATTCTGTGTCTGAGGACTTCCCTTTCACAGGTAGACAGTGGCTAGCATCTCAGGCCATCAGCACGGTACTGAAACAAACGGACCATAACTTGCAAGACTCATGGCCTGATCACTAGCGTTGTTTATGTTATTCACGGCATCTTCCTCAAGCAGGAATTATAGCTTTTCCTCTGGGTTGTGTTCCCATCTTTGGTATGTTCTGATCGTTAATATTACTAATATACTCCTGATCGAGTTAGGTTATCCACCCTTTGTAGTTCCCATAGTTCCTGCAATCTCGAACAGTTCTACAGCTTATTCTCCCTGATTCCAGGCTTCCTGGGACTCTTTGGTTAATAACACCCTGCCTGCCATATCATGGATTGCAGCCATATTGCTGTTGGTTCATTGATTCCTTCAGGAAACCCACCAAAAATTTATCAGCGGAGGCAGGCCCGGGAACCTCATATCTTAATCTACAAATATTTGATGGATGGATAGTAGCTGCATTAGTTACTTTGCTGTTGCTAGGACAAAATATCTGAAGAATAAAAAAAGCAAACGGTCAAATGAAGGATTGTTTTGTCCAGTGGATTGATGCCGCCCACAGTGGTGAGTAGGGCATAGCGGCGGGAACGCAGGCAGCGTCTGCAGTCAAGAAGCAGAGAGAGATGAATGCTTGCACTCTGTTCAATGTATCGTCTTCCCGCTTCTATTTGGTTTGCTGTCACAGCCGTAGAATGGTGCTGTCTACATTCAGGGTGGGTCTCTCTTCCTCAGTTAAAGTTCTCTAGCAATGCCCCACAGCCATGTCTAGAAGCATCTCCCAGGTGATTCTTGACAATAAAGGTTATCCCGGTAATTGTATTGAAGTTCTCCAGTATCCAATATCCCATATCAAGAGGCTCATCCACTGAAGGCTTGGTCCTCAGCTGGTAGCGTTAAAGGAGCTGACTGCATCATAAAGGTGTTATAATTTCACCAGGCGGTTAATGGATCTACAGGTTTGTAGCAGAACACACTCCTTGGAGTTGAGGTCACTAGCGACATGCCTTTGAAGGCCGTTCCACATCCACCAGACCCTTCCTGTCGCCACTTTCAAACAGCCACGAAGGTGTCACTGACATATTAAACGGTTTCCATTATGAGCTTCAGTCTCACCCCAGACCAAAGTGGTAAGACAAAGTAAGCACAGGCTGAGAATATGATCCAAGCCAAGTCATTCCTTCTTCGAGTTGATTTCTCAGGTCTTTGTTGGAACACTTGATCCCTAGCTGGTGGCGTTGTTTGGGGGAGGTTGTGGAACCTTTAAGAGATGGAGCTTGGCCAGGGAAAGTGGATCACTGGTGCTGGCCCTTGAGGCTTTATAGCCCGGCCCCTCTTCTTTGTGGCACACCGTTTCCTCATTGCAGAGGTGATGAGCCAGTCTCCTGCTTCAGTAACCTGTGCCTTCCCTCTGTGAAGGGATGAATGATCTCCTTGAACCGTGAGCCAGCCTCTTCCTTTCAGTCGCTTTCCTGGTTTTGGTTGTAGCAATGAGAAAGGCAACAGGATCCAACCAGGTTTGACCTAGTTAGGTTTTAGACAATTAACAGAGGCTCGAGGGGATGAGGCAAAGGGAGTCCTTGCGTGCTGCCTCTGGGAGTGTGAACTAGTGCAACCACCATGGAAACTTGGATGGAGGTGTCTCACAAAGCTAAAAATAGAGCTATCGTGTAGTCCTGCTCTACCGCTCCTGCGTACGTACTCAAAGGAAGTTAATTCATACTTTCAGGGAAACGGGCGGAATGCTCGGATAATCTACTTTGCCTTGGTTGGGTTATTCTTGCTTTGTTTCCCTCCTTTACTGGGGTAGTAGTGGTGGATTCTTTTTGTGTTTGTCTGTGTCTTAGTCAGGGTTCCTATTCCTGCACAAACATCATGACCAAGAAGCAAGTTGGGGAAGAAAAAGGTTTATTCAGCTTACACTTCCACATTGCTGTTCACCACCAAAGGAAGTCAGGACTGGAACTCAAGCAGGTCAGGAAGCAGGAGCTGATGCAGAGGCCATGGAAGGATGTTTCTTACTGGCTTGCTTCCCCTGGCTTGCTCAGCTTGCTCTCTTATAGAACCCAGGACCACCAGCCCAGGGATGGCACCACCCACAATGGGCTGGGTCCTCCCCCCTTGATCACTAATTGAGAAAATGCCTTACAGCTGGGTCTCATGGAGGCATTTCCTCAAGGGAGGCTCCTTTCTCTGTGATAACTCCAGCTTGTGCCAAGTTGACACACAAAACCAGCCAGTGCAGTCTGTGTTTTCGTAGTATCTTAGAGTTTGTACCTTGCGTCTTTAAAATGCACCATATCTTATTTACACACTATTATCCTATGTTGTAAACACGAAGAGAGCCTTAGAACAGCTTTCCTTCACTTCTGTTTATTGCTGTCATTATTTACAGGGCATTTGAATTTACTTTAAACAATTACCTTAAATACACTAAGCACAAGGAAAAGACACATGTAGGTGTGAAACTGCCATTCTCGGAGGTCTGTCTGCCTCTGTGTAGACCCAGTGACTCCTTGGGTTTTTCTTTCTTTGTGACGTCATTCTTCAGTGACTCTTTGCAGTAAAGGTCCGTTGCATTGGTGATATATTATTCTCCATCTCTACAAACTTGGGCTCGGTGGACATGATAATCTGTTACCGAAGAGAAGAGTGTTTCCTCCCGAGAACAGAATGCTATTTTCGATAGGAGAAAGCTGAAACTCTTTCTATGGTCCTCTAGAGCTCCACATGCCACTAGAGCGATTAAAAGAAGCTCACTGGCCTTTCTTGAGTCATCAATATTGATTCCTAAAGGGACATCAAGTTACTGCTACGTGATCTGAATAAGGAGGCTTATGCCTAGAACCCAGCAGGCTCGCTGGGATGCCTTTTAACTTCTCATGTCTGTTAGTCCTGAACAACGGAATATTGGAGCAACCTCATAAGGATGCGATCACTGTGGCCTCAGATCCCACAGGAGTAAGGCCTAAGTCACTCTACAAATGTCTTGTTGCAAGCAGTGAGGGAATACTGCCTGGGTCACAGGTGCCATGAACACCAGCTCGGGCCTTGTGAACGCCTGCTGAAACAGAGACTGTAGCAACTACATTCTATGTGATAAGTATTTTTTTCTGCCCCCCCAAAAGTCTTTTATGAGGATCACTATTGCTAACTAATTTTATATGTCTTACATGGACAGAGTTATTAATACAAGTTTTGTGTGTTTGCACCACCGGAAATAAGGACTTTTCCCCTGAGAACGTCAGGTGTGAGGTCTGATGGCAGAGGAAGTAGAGTCTGGTAGACATTGTCGCTAACTCCTGCAGACCCATCACCCCTCTGAACCTCACTCTATTTGCTGAACCATGCTAGAGACGGCCTGAATGGACTCCCATCGGCTCCTTGGCACTGTCTTTTGGGTACAGCTTGGCTGATTAGAGGCATCAGGAGGAAACAAGAGGATGGGATTGGATCACATATTATCTCAGTCAGTCCCATGCCGTCTTGCTACACATTGACCACATCTGTCACCTAGGGCACCAGTCCCTGTCAGGTAGCTCTTCTGATACAGCTTTATTCCTGTGTTCCAGAACTCACTTTTTCTCTTACACGTTAGGCCAAGGGGTACCAGAGGCCTTTAGCCTTTGCCAGCCCAAGGGTATATATATATATATATTGCATATCGCTCAACTCTTCTGTATCCCAGTGTGAAAATGTGAGTTCTCTCACTCTCAATTTATTTACTGTTTTATGTATGTGTACATATCACATGTGTCTGGTGCCTGCACTGGTCAGAAAGATCTCCTGTAACTGTAGTTCCACATGGTGCGCGTCATCACATGGGTGCTAAGAGCTGAAACTAAGTCTTTTGGAAGAACAGCAAGGGCTTCTACTCACGAAGGCGGCTTCTTCTTCTTCTTCTTCTTCTTCTTCTTCTTCTTCTTCTTCTTCTTCTTCTTCTTCTTCTTCTTCTTCTTCTTCTTCTCCTCCCCTCTGACAAAGCAAACCTTCCAATCCATTCCTTTAATTTTCCATCCCTTCCCAAGCAATCAGCTTGGCCAGGAGACAGGAGATTAAACATTGTAGACACAGCTGAGGAGCGGCCCGTGCACTGGCTGTTAAAACATTCATTTATAGAGGGTGCTGGCTGAATATGGAACCCACCACCACCACCACCAAACTGCCAAATCTGGCAAAATGCTGATGCAACAAGTTTAGACATCCCTTCCCTTTTCTTTTCCAAAAGCCCCCAAACACTCCTTAGTACATGGCGGTGACTAGCATGTCACTGGTCCTTGCAAGGGAAATGGTGTGACATTAGGGCATCTCAGGTTCAGTTCTTTGGGACATAAGATAGGGAGAGATGAAAAGACTTTGTTGTCCCATGAACTTGGTAAACTTTCAGTTGCTCAAGGACCCAGCTAGATTGGGGAAAGGATAATAGACTCTCTGAGGGGGTCTTCTAAGTTCGTTTTGATTTGCTTCTCAGAGATGAAGGATGGTTCTGTAGCAGACATGTGGACCGTAGGGGACATTTGTATTCTAGAACAAGAGCCTCCTGAGGCGAGAGGGGAGGGCTGAGAGCTGCCTCACGCAAACAGACGTCGACTGTGCAATTTGTACTGTTTCTGTTCATTCCTTCGTTCACAGCTACAGGGAGAGGCCCCGGGTGCAGGGGAGCATCACGCCTGTGCAAGTGCTTAGCCACTAGGGAATCTTGCTTCTTCGTTTATGTGTGAGCATGTGTGTACACGAAGGCCAGAGGAAAACCTTGAGTGCTAACCTCTAGGAACATCGTGTACCTTCTTTGAGCTAGCTATCCTGTGTACTAGGCTAGTTGGCTATCAGGCCTCAGAGATGGGCCTCTTTCCACATCCCCAGGACCAGGATTACAAGTGTGTGGCACTACCAGTCTCTTATCACTTATGCTGTCCCTGAAGCCTACACTGTCTTCCTTTTTTTTTTTTTTTTTTTTGGTCCCAAATCATGTTATGTTTTGAGAGCCTTTCCCATCTCTTCCTGTTGAAACTCCCTGCCAGTACAGTTTCCCCAGACTTGACCGAGTTAGAATTAGGACTTACTGGTCAACCTAACGAAGCTTCAGGTCTCACTGTATTTTTCTGAGCGCCACACAGCATGTAGGTTGTGCCTATCAGTATTTTATATCACTTGTATTTTTCCTGTTGGCCTCACGGTTAATGTCTCTCCTCTTTCAGACATCCACTTCTCCTCAGCAGAGCACAGACTCAAGTCGAAGTCATATTCTGTAAACATTATTATGCAGATATAAATACTCCCACACAGCCCGCTTGGAGATGTACCTGAATACTAGATGAACAGGAATCACCAACACGAGTAGCGACAAGTGTCTTCTCTGCCAGCGTAATCCCTGTGTGTTTCCTAATAAGTCCTTCTTGTTCCTGAGACTAAATTCATTTTCTCATAAGAAGCCTCTGGAGCAGGCAGGGAAGCGATGCCCTCTCTTAGACGCTTTGCCATGATGCTCCGCCCTGGTATTTCATCAAAGTATCGACTCTCAAATTCACTTTTTTCTTGGTAGCCTCTAGCTTGGGTGTCGCCAATGTTATTGTATTTACCACTGGGGTCTATACATCTACAGTAATAAACTGGAAGCATGAGGGGGGCGAAGAGAGGAAGAGGAAGAAGAGGGATCCTCCCTATTACTTATAATCAATCTACATATTTATAATCACTTCCAAACCTCCTTAACCTTTTTCTGTGCCCTTTCTCCTCTAGATGCGTGACTGGTGGTGGGGCATCATGGCAGCAGATCAGGTTAACACCCCTCAGTCTTGAAACTGTTCTTAAGATTGAAATTAGCTAACTCATGATTGATGTAAGTGGCACACACGGTGGCTTGCCACTGTTGCCATGGTCACTGTGGACAATATTCTCGTTTGACTTTGTGTCCTAAAGTGGTTGGTACCCGTTTTAGGAAATGAAGGGTAGAGCTTGGCCCCTGGTTCCCTAGCGTGGAGCTGTTTGATCAGCCACTGTAATTACCTGCAAATCCTACTTATGAAGGGCAAATCCAGCCTGTGCCCATGACATTTACAACCATCTTATTTACATGATAATTAACATTCCCATGACATGTGTGTGCACGGCCATCAAATTAGGGCATACAGAGACAGGGCGAGTCCTGCTTGAAGCTTCTCTCCTTTGCTCTTTTCATTCCTCCTCCCTCCCTCCCTCCCTCCCTCCCTCCCTCCCTCCCTCCCTTTCTTCTTTCCTTCCTTTTCTTTTTAAGCCAGGGTCTTACTATGTAGCTCTAGCTGGCCTAGATTTTGCTGTCTAGTCCAGGCTGGATTCATACGTACGGTAATTCTCCTGCCTTTGCCTCCAGAGTGCCAAGATCTCAGGTATGCACCACCACACCTGGTCCTCTCGGAAGCTTCAAACATTCTCTGTGCTCCTAATTGCTGGTACATTATTATGCTAATTATTTTCTCACCGCATTTTCTTATAGAGAACACAAGAGCCTTTTCATTTCTCTCTACTCCCGAGAAATCATTCTTCACTGGAAAAAAATAGTCATTTTGCTTATGTCTTATTTTTTTGTCGTCACGTTAGAAAAAAGAAACACGTGGGACTAAAGGCTGTGCTTCTAATGAAGCTGTGGAAAGTTTGAACGGAACGCACTGTGAGAACCACACTTCCCCTTCGCGCATCAGGAACACAGGCTTTGCCTGAGAGAAGGCAGAGTCTCATTAATATTTAACAGACAAGACTCTCAGTCTCAATATGCATATTTGAGAGATTAAGACTACCAGATAGTCTATACTGGGAAAAGCTGAACGAAGGTTTCGATTTACTACAGAAAAAGGCTTTCAATGGATTTCTGTACTCTGAGGCAATTTGAAGGTGATCTTCATGGTGATGGGCTCAAGTTGTCTTGTAAGTATAAAATTATTACATACCGGTTATTTTCCTATCGTTGTGATAAAAAAACACCCAATATGAAATAATTTATTTGTCTCACAGTTTGAAGGGATACAGTCCTTTATGGAGAGGAAGGCATGGCAGCAGCTGGCTTCATGTGGTAGGAGCGTGTGGCTTAGAATCTTCACCTCCTCACGTCTTGGTGGAGAAAGAGTGGAAAGGAAGTTGGGCTGGCCTGCAAAGTCTTAAGGCCAGCTTCCAGTGACTCACTTCCTCCAAAGAGGCTCTGTTTCCAGAAGGTTCAACAACCTTCCAAAACAGCACCTCCGACTGGGAACCAACTATTCAGACACACGAGACTATGGGGAATATAGCACAACCGAAATACCAGCACATTGGTTAACTTAAGAAGTGGAATGTGGCAGATGGCCCAAGTAAGCAAAAAACATATTTTGTTCTGTCTGCTTCAGAGTTGAAGGGAAACATGTGGCCTGGTGTAAGCAGTGAGGGGTAAGTAGGAGCCACTAAGCAAATTCTAGGGGCTTCTTTGCACATGACTGGAAGGCAAACCCTGTCGTGAGATGGGGCTTCTTGTGAACACAGAACAATCATCTCAAAGCCATAATGCTATTAAAATACTGAGAAGACAGGAATATGCTCTTTTGGTGTTATTGTGAATCTCTCTGTTGTACAAGCTGTATCCAATCAGCACCTCTGAGAGATACTATGCATGAGAATAGAACATTGTTATTTGTTTATGCCTCAGTGAGCTGGTTTTCTTTCTTTAACTGTGGACAAAATAGATAGCTGTTGATAAAGAATTACATAGAATAGAATAGAATAGAATAGAATAGAATAGAATAGCAATAGAAATGATCATTTGGGGTAAAAAAAAAAAAAAACCCCGTAGATACTTCTCAACATATGAATGAGATTCTGTCCTGCTAAGCCTAGTGTTAACGGAAGATGAATTTGCCACACCCAATCTGGCAAACATCATAGCCCTCAGTACAGCATGATATAAAGTGTCAGGGAGGAAGTCCCCTGAGGAAGACAGGCTGGGAGCTGCTGCTTGCTGTGCCTACCCAACATCTCAAATGGGTAGGACACCATGCATCTCCAGGAAGAGATCAAGACTGGAAGCATAGTTCTTACCAAACTGCCCTCATCTCTCTGTCTTTGCTGTCCCAATACTGGGGTTTGAATCTAGGGGTGTATGAAGACTCAGAAAGTGCTCTACCACTGAGCTGTATCCCCCACCTTCTGAACCATATCTAACAAGAAGTTCCTGGACAGGCATGGTGAACTCAATGGCTGAACTACATCTGAGGGCTCAGATTCTGCCCTGTCAGGTATGTCTTTGGCTGAGTCCTTACTGTCATAAAGAGCATTACAGCTAGATACTACTATCAAAATGGGTACCAGAAGAGGTACTAATAGGTCAGCTTCGTCCTATTTATGAAAATACTGATCTGTGGGTAATAACACATGCCTCTAACCCTGGTATGCAGGAAGCTGAGGCCACAAGTTTGAGGCCACCCTGGGCTACCTAATGATGACTAGACTAGCCAGGGCTACATTTGGAGATCCCACGGAAACAAACAAATAAATATTTTTTTTCCCTAGAGCTTATCGCCATCCCCAGAGTTCTCCTAAAGTCTCATTCAGTCTGAACTGAGAAACACGTACACCTAAAACAACCACTCTCAAGGAGAAGAAGATGACCATGGTTGTCTGAATACAAATGTCCTCGCTTCTCCAGCTTTGTCTGCAGTCCTGTTAAACAATGTTAGGATGCTCCCCCTAAAGGGTCTCCTTGGCCCTAAAAGGTATTCATGTGTAATTCTCCTCTGCTCAGGACTTTCTCTTGCCCTCTCTCCCCCTCTCCTCTGTCACTATGGCCTGCCAACATGATAAAACTTGATTAAAGGTGTTATGACCTGTGTGCTGACGACATTCTTCTTTCCAAGGGGATCCCTGAGCTTCCCAGATCCATCTCTTGGCTTTGGTGTAATGGTAAATGTCCACTGTCAGTTTGGCTAGATTTCCAGTGACCTCTGGTGTGTCTAGAGTAAGGATGTTTCTAGGAAGGTGTAACTGAGGAAGGGTGACCTTTCCTGGATGTGGGTGGTATCATCCCATAGGTCCAGGTCTTGGGCTGAATAAAAGGGAGAAAACCAGATGAGAACCAGTACTCTCTGTGTGCCTCCTGACTTAGGATGCTGTAAAACTATCTATCTTATGTTCCTTCTGCCAGGCCTGTCCCACTGTCATAGACTGAAGCCCCGAACCATGAGCCAAGACAAACCTTTCCTTTCTTGTGTTGTTTCGTTGAGAGTTTTGTCATAGCCACGAGAACAGTAATCAATACAAATAGGACAGACAGACAAAGGTATGGACTCACAGCCCAAGCTGAGCTTTGAACTGGCTCTTGCCGACTGGTGGGATCTGAATTTTCATGGAGCTGGAATGAATTTGAGCATAGAAAACAAACAAACAAACAAAAACTCTTCAGTCCATGGACTGGGGGGGTGGAAGGAGAAAGCCCACTCTTACAAGTTGTTCTCTCTCTCTCTCTCTCTCTCTCTCTCTCTCTCTCTCTCTCTCTCTCTCTCTCTCTGACTCCAATAATAATTTAAAAACTTCTGCTTAGTCAGGGGTGGGGGTGGAGTGGACTCTGGCAGGCAACACTGCTGAAGCACTGGATCATCTGCCCAGATCTTTTCTCAGCCAAACCCTCCCACATCGGCCTCTTCAGTCCTAACTACTAACAGCCAATTCAGCTAATGAGTACCAACTGCAGGGAGCCTACCCATCAACCATGTTGTCCGTGGTGCTCTCTGCAACCTCATCGTTGTATCTGGGAGGCTTGAAAAAAAAAAATGGCCGATTCATACAGAAGCCGAGGCAGCTGCTGCCCTTACCCCAGGCTGATCTTCAAATGGAGACTTAGCTGGGCTTTGGCTTAATTGAAAGCTACTTAGCTTCTTTGACTGTCTTTGAAACAGATGAAGACATCATGGCTCGAGGTGTGTGTTACCACATCATCTGATGGGGGAGTGGGGGGCGGACCCTTATTGTGGTGAAGGGAGAGGCCCAGAGACCTGCGGACCTGGGCATACACCTTGATACGATGGAGTAAGTTTTCCTCGGTTCCTCGGTTCCCTAGTCTCAGTTTTGTCTCCTGAAAGTTAAGAGTTAATAATTTTATTATAAATAAAGGCCAAGCTCATTGGTTTCTTTTCCCCTTCCTGTGAAACTGCCCAGGGCACAGACATCCACCATGATGACATTGTTCTGTTTATTGACTAAGGTCTTTCTATGGGGCCTAGCATTATTTGTGGCTGCAAAAAGATGTACAGCCCTTTATATCAAAACAATAACGGGGGTTGGAGATTTAGCTCAGTGGTAGAGCGCTTGCCTAGCAAGCGCAAGGCCCTGGGTTCGGTCCTCAGCTCTGAAAAAAAAAAAAAATAACATCTTCAGTTTTTAAAAAGATCACCTACATGAGTTAACATATTGGAAGTGGTAGAATGAGGTTCGAGAGACAACTCTGTGTGCCGATTTGTGCCTATGGAGTTCCGAGGACAACCTCCGATATCGATCCTTGGGTGCCACCCACCTTATTTAGACGGAGTCTCTCATTGGCTTAGAGTTTGCCAGTTGGGCTGGGCCCGCTGGCTAGTAAGCTCCAGGACTCCATCCACCTTTGCCTCCCCAGCACAGGGACTACAAACATGGAACGCCACTCCTGGATTTCTTAACCTAGGTTCTGGGGCTCAGACTCAGGCCCTTGTGCTCTCGCAGCAAACACTTTGCCCACGGAGCCGTCTTCTTATCCCTTGAGAGATGCCTTAACGGTACACTAAGGGAACTTCAGAATGCTCGCATCACCCCCAGTCTTCAAGTGAACGGATTGTTATTAATAATTCACTGGGTACCATGTTAACTAAACAGCGAGAGTCAGCTGTCCGCGGTCCTTTGGGAAACAGGGCAGATATAAAGGAAGCAACCAGTGAAAACTGATCCGGCAGCTTTCACCATGGCAACATGGTTTTCTGTAGAAAACTCACATTCACCAGTTCAATACTTCAAAGCGTGTCCTTATTGCACGGAGGACATTATTGTGTTAGTCTACATCCTTATGGGCATCCTAAAAGAAATCTTATAGCCTTCTATTTAACATTCCGATGAAGCACCAGTTAATGTCCATTCATTAGGGACCTGGAGGATTTTAGTATGACCTGACCTCCATCCATTTAAGTGGGATGGGGTCACGATGAAGAAAATCAGAGAGGTTATAAGTACATTGTACAGGCTGGTTCTGTGTGTCAAGTTGACGCAAGCTGGAGTTATCACAGAGAAAGGAGCCTCCCTTGAGGAAATGCCTCCCTGAGATCCAGCTGTAAGGCATTTTCTCAATTAGTGATCAAGGGTGGGAGAGCCCAGCCCATTGTGGGTGGAGCCATCCCTGGGCTGGTGGTCATGGGTTCTATAAGAAAGCAAGCTGAGCAAGCCAGGGGAGGCAAGTCAGTAAGGAGCATCCCTCCATGGCCTCTGCATCAGCTCCTGCTTCCTGACCTGCTTGAGTTCCAGTCCTGACTTCCGTTGGTGATAATAGCAATGTGGAAGTGTAAGCTGAATAAACCCTTTCCTCCCCAACTTGCTTTTCCTGGTCATAACGCTTTGTACAGGAATAGAAACCCTGACTTAAGACACACTGGTACTGGGAGTGAGGGTATTCCTGTGACAGCCTGAGCATGTTTTGGGAGGGCTGTGGAAGGACTTTGAACTTTGGGCTCGAAGAGCCATTGGGAATGTTAAGAGCTCGGGGGGGGGGTGTTCTGTAGGAGCTTGGAAGACAATGTGGAGAACAGCACAATGATGCAGGCCTGGTTTGTGAAATTTCAGAGGGAAGATTAAAGACTCTTATCAGGGCCGCTGCTGTGGTTAGCTGGGGCTGAAGAATCAGCTGTGGTTAACAAGATACAAAACGACTTAAATGAAACCTTTGCATTACTGGGACGATTGATGCTGGTCAGCTGGAGCTAAGAAATTAGCGATGATTAAGAAGAGACCAGCATCACTGAGGTGAAATCTGGGATTTGTTTCCTGAGAGCATAGAGAAGCTGTCTTCCAGAGGCAGCCACGGTTGTACCTCGAGCTGCAGCCAGACTTGGTAATGTGGAAGTCACCCAGGTGGTACTGGTTTTGAAGGCAGGAAGGGGTCATGAAGAGCAGCTGAGGCTGGGCACTGTGAGAGGCGAGGAGAGGCCATTGGTGAAGGTGCAGCCTCAGAGGCAGTTCAGGCCCAGGACTGAAGGGGCCATGCAGAGAAGTTAGGCTTAGCACCATGAAAAGAGCCTATGAGAGGCTGTCTGTGAAAGTGCAGTCCAGTTGCAGCAGAAGAGAGCAGAGTTTTGGAGATGCCAGTGCCATGAGATGACCGCCAAGAACAGCAGCAGTGGAATACAGGAAGCTGGAGCCTAGAAGACAAGGTGTACGCTACAAAGGGCAGAGCTGGAGAAGTGACCCAAGCCCTTGGAGGAGCCTAGAAGGTCGTGAGTGGATCCCAGACACTGTAAGGTTAGTTTGATTTTGCTTTTGATTGTGACTGTGCCCTGGTATTTTTTCCCTCTTGAGTTAAGAAAATATTTTAGTGGAGCCCACAGTTAAGAGACTTTGAACTGTAAGAAGTCTTTGAATTTCAAAAGAGATTGGATATTTTAAAGGGATTGAAAATTTAATATGTAAGAATCTGTAAAGACTGTGGGACTTTGAAAGTTATTTAGAGCTTGGGGATGACTAAGAAAGTAAGGGTTGAGGCTCAACAGTGATGCGTGTGTGTGTCAAGTTGACAAGGAGTCAGTTGTACGGGCTGGTTTGTGTGTTCACTTGACACAAGCTAGAGTTATCACAGAGAAAGGATCCTCTCTTGAGGAAATGCCTCCCTGAGATCCAGTTATAAGACATTTCTCCATTAGTAAATTGTGAGTGGTGCCATCCCTGGACTAGTAGTCCTAGATTCTATAAGACAGCAGGCTGAGCAAGCCACGTGGAGCAAGCCAGTAAGCAGCACCCCTCCATGACCTCTGCATCAGCTCCTTCCTCCAAGTTCCTACCCTGGGTGAGTTCCTGTCCTGACTTCCTTTGGTGATGAACAGCAGTGCGGAAGTGTAAGCTGAGTAAACCCTTTCCTTCATGCAGGGATACAAACCTTGACTAAGACGTATACTAACACTTTATGCATTTAGATCTTCAGGGTTCACTCGGCAGAGGTGAGGATCACGGTTATAGTCCATAACTGTTAGAATGGTTTTTTTTTAATTTTTATTTTTTGAGGCTTAATTTACTTCCCGTTGCTCTGATAACCCCATGACCCAAAACACCTGATGGAGAAAAGCATTTATTTCATCTCATAGGCTGTAGTCCATTGGGATGAGAAGTCAGAACAGGGACTTGGGGGCAGGACCTGAAACAGTGGCCACTGAGGAACACTGCTTCCTAGCTTGCTTCTCCATGCTGACGTAGCCTGTTTTGTTATACAGTCCAGATCTACCTGCCCCTGGGTGGCCTTCTCATATCAACCATTAATTAAAGAAATATCCCACATATTTACCTACAGGCCAATCTTATGGAGATATTTTTTCAGTTGAGGCTCTCCCCTTCCAGGTGACCCAGGCTTGTGACAATCCAACAACAACAACAACAACAACAACAACAACAACAACAGCAAAACCCTAACAAACACACCTTCTTATTCTCCCGTTGCTCATTGAGCACAAAGTATTGTCTCCATTTTAATGTCATTAGATAGCCCCATGCAAGCTACAAGTAGAAGTGTTATTAGCATTTCATGAGATAATTGCAGCTCAAAGTGACATAAATCACTTAGTAAATATAGATTGAAGGGGTTCATGCAAGAGAAAAATGGCGCACATTGAATCCAGTGTGAACGTAGTTTCCAAACCTATATTTATGCATCATGCTTTTTTTTCCCTCAAAGAAAAGCTTGCCCAGGTCCATCTTTAAAGACTGTTTTAAGCATCCTGTATCTGGATTAGAGGCTTCCTTGTACAGCAACCTGACTGTAATGCTTTCTTCGCTGCTAGCGGAAGCCTCTGCGGCATGCTAATTTCTTTCAGTAACATTTACTTTGAGCAGGGACTGGGAGAGCCGGGGCAAGGACTCCGGAGAGAAGCACGTGACAGCACCAAGTGGAGGGGTCTAGCAGTTGCTCAGGTTACATGACTGCCTGGTCTCTACAAATGGAATTAGTAGAGGAAATTGTTTCTGAATGGACTTGGAGAATCATCCGACTCAGAGCCAGGTTCACCGTCAGCTTCCAGTGAAAGCTGTGCTCAAAATGGAGGGCAAGCGGAGTCTGTGTTTCCACGCCTGCCTCTACTGATCTGAACGTGATGGAGACAGAAAAACGATCTGCAGCTACTACTTTAAATGCTACTACACGGGGAGCCTGTCTGAGTCTTGGCTATTGCCCTTGTAGTTCTTCACGTCCTCATCACTGTTCTCAAGTGATTTCCTACCCAGCCTCGCTCTGAGGTAGGCAGAGGGTGTGTTATCTTAGGTAGTGCAAAGCACAAAGTGGTTTTGAAGCCATGGGTCTGAGCGTCCAGTTTTTGGGAGCCATTTGCCAGCTATTCAATCTGAGTTTCAGTAATGTGTTCCCATCTGAAAAACAGCAACCAAGACCTTAGCCTTTTAAGGGAGTTGGGGCGTGCAAGCAGGATTGTTTATGGAAAGCATCTCGGTGAAGGAATAGCTCTTGATGCTATGATGTCATTACTTACTTTTTTCTATTGTTGTGATAAGATTCCCTGAGAGAGGCAACTTAAGGGGGCAAGTTCCCATCTGTGGGAAAGTCCTGGTTGCTGCTGATGACATTGTATCCACAGTCAGAAGAGTGGTGAATGCTGGGGCAGCAAACTTTATTCTGAGGTCACAAGCCTAGGGAATGGGGCCACCCATTTTTAGGGTGAATCTTCTCATTTCAACTAACCTGATCAAGGAAACCTCTCAGAGGCATGGCCAAGGGCGAGGGATAGTCCCTCTGGGATGTGCCTGGAGGCTTGTCTCCTAGGTGATCCAAATCCTGTGAGGTCGACAGTCAACAGTCACTCTCGTGGGTAGGTACTCAACAATGCAGGCAGCATACAGTTTGCTATTTATGTCATCCTCAAAATCTTAAGTGCGGGTACCTCAGGACTTACTCCACCACATCTGAAACTTGTCGCCATCAGCACGGCTGCTGCCACCTACAATGACTGGGAAAGTGTTATGATGACCCAGCTCTCTCCTAGAGCTATCCAGAAGACTGGATTGAAACCATCATAACCCTTGAGAGGGAAGGCATGCTTTCCCTTTATTAACTCTATAATAGACCAGGATAGACCATTTTTTCTTAATTCCTCCTTCATAGGACTTAGCTGGAATTTTTGCAGTGCTGTTTGGGAAGTATAATTCAGAGAGAAACTAACATATTCACCCTCAGTCAAGTTTCAGGTGCCTTTCCAGCCCTACAGAAGGGTTCCAAAGTTCTCTAGGTCCCAGGGTCTGGACTTTGATAGCTCAGAGAAAGACCATTTCCCACAATTCCACATTCAGAACTGACGCGGAGTCCTCTTTAACTGTCCCGTTCTTCACACTCCCGAAGGTGACTCTTACTAGAATGAACCCTCTCCACCCAGAGGAGCATGTGGTGGCACAGTGAAGCAATGGCCCTAACTCTCACAGGATGGGGAGGAGGTCCTCAGCTCACACTTGTTGCAGAGTTACATGGTTCTTTCTGGTGCCTCCTCCAACCCCAGTTTCCAGGTCTTCTGAGATGACACAGAAACTTGCTGGGTCACTGGGCTGTCAAGAGGAGACTATTGGGTGATGGAAGTTAGGTCTGGGCCCTAAGATTCATTTTCAAGATCCACCAGTGTCTGCCTGAGGTGAACAGGGATGGTGAAAGGGGCTGGGAAGAGGAAAGAGAAAAAAAGAAGGGGAGTAGAAAGCAGATTTTCTTTCCACCTCTCTCCCTATTTCATTCATTCATATATATATATATATATATATATATATATATACATACATACATACATACACACACATACATACATATACATACACACACAGTCACACGCATGCAATGTGCATGCATATTTAATACTGTATTCAACTGCATATATGCATTGAGTATTATAATAGAGTATGCATTCAATTAACTATAGGTAGGTACAGTTCTATATCTCTTTATATATGTATGTATATATAAATATATGTATGTGTGTATATATGTATATGTGTATATACATGTATATGTATATGTATATATGTATATGTGTGTGTATATATATATATATATATATATATATATATATATATATATATGGTGCCCTTAAGTATGTAGGTTTCATTCCATTGCAAAACCTTTTGTTGTTGTTTATTTTCAACATTATTTTCTTTCTTCTTCCCCCTTTCCCATCCATCTTTCAAACAGACTCAGGGAATGAGACCTGCTGCTCTGTTCCCTCTTCGCCTCTGACTTGTTTCTCTGTTAACTGTTTAAATAGACGAAGTGGTTGGGATATATTTTATATATTTATTTGGTTTTCGAGGCCTTCCAATCACTTTGTGCAATGTTCAGTGACTATCTACAGAAAGAGATGGCCCCACACTTGTGAGTAAACCCTGAATCGAGGGGGCTGCCAACAAGGTCACCTGACTGTGGACTGCTGAGCAGCCTCCCGTGGACCCATCCAACCTGGCAGGGGAAGGTCAAGGGGGCTCTTTGTACTAGCAGCTAGAAAAACCGGCAAACACTGGCAGGCATCTGTTGGGATGGATTCCTCCAGCGTTAATACAACTTCAATTAAGAGGCTGCGTTTTTATCACAAAGTCAAGCACCGCTGGGAAGGACTGTTCGTTTGGCAATGAGGAGCTGAAGGTTAAGTGCTTGGAACAAATGCATGGCTTCTTTCCAAGGCAGGCTGGGGAAACAGGCCCCATCAATGTAGTGCTGTTCTAATGTGTGCCCAAAACTATGTGATGGCTGCTGGGAGAATGTTGAGAGCTTTGCTATGGGAGTTAGGAACATTCATTCCAGTTCCTATCCCAGGATGCATTCGCTCCTGAGGTCTCCTTAGCAAGGTCAAGGGGAGATTTCAGACGTTTGGTCAGTGTTCTAAGAGAGATGTAATGAGGAAGATAAACAGTTCCTATTGATAGACATAATCAATTCTAGTTCCCAACCCTGCACCCCATATGGAGTAGTGAGACAATGTTTGACTCACAAAGACTATTTTGGTTGGAGTTCTAAGTCTACTCTAGGGCCAGGGTGAAGTTAGGTAAGTTCTGGCTCCAAAGTGGAAGGGTCAAAGGCAACATGTCTTTGCAGTTCTTCCTCTTGGTGTGTAAGAGGGCTTCTCCTGACAGGGGTGAACACAAGCTTGCCTTGACTGAATTTGTCCACCCATTGACCAATGGGAACCTTAGAAATTTGAGGCTGAAATGTTTATTTCTCCAGGTGGAGGAGAATTTTGATATTTTACTTATACCTAACATTAAGTGGGTGATAATTATATGGCAACGTGTAAGCCATTTTACATGTTTTATTTGATTAATTCCCCAAAGCCCTATCATTCAAAATAACTCATTTGAAGTATTATAAAAGACTATTTTGAAAAGATATATTGAAAAACTGCACTGCATACTTTATAATACCAACCTAGGCTAATCAGTCTTAAGTATTAAGACAGTCTATCAAAACTGCTAGATTAAAAAAGAAAAATATCCTTTTTACAGATAAAGGATGTGCAATTTATAAGGGGTATACAATTTGTTAAATTTGGCTATTATACTATTGTAAGATTTTTATAATAAATGACTATTTTATTTCAAAGAAAGGAAAATGTGAGGTATTGATTTTTATATCCAGCTAAACTAACTTTCAAACAGAACTAAGGGAAATATTGTTCATATGTTTGTCCTTGGGAATCAGCTTCAGAATGATGGTGGGATAGCCAGACGGGTAACCTACAAACTGACAAGAATAGTTTGTTAACATTAAGTTTCTTGTTGTGTAATTAAAATTAGAGTTTAAAGAAGATTATTAGAAGGTAATAAAACACACATGACCAGAAAACATAAGGGGGTTATTAGGAGCAAGAAGGGGACTTATTATGGGCGGAGGACCAGGAGAAGGGTGAACAGAGCGAGCGGAACAATATGTGTATCTGACAATGCCACAAGGAAATTCATTAGGTTGATGGGTTAATTAAGGAGCTAGAGTGATAGCTGGTTGGTTAAGAGTGCATGTTGTTCTTGCAAAAGGATAGAGTTTAGTTCCCAGAATTCACAGTGGACAGCTCACAACTGCTTGCAATTTCAGCTCCAGGGAACCCAGCACCTTCTTCTGGCTTTCTTAACACCTCCACTCATGTGTACCACCCCCATCCCACCTTCCCACAGATTCACACATACACATAATTAAAAATGAAACAAATCCTTACAAACCTAATTTAAAACAGAAAGAGGGTAATAACCATCACCAAGAGTAAGTGAGATTTAAGAGGGAGAGAGGACGGCGTATGAAGGACGCGGGCTCTGAGGATGTGGGCTTTAGACAACTATCAAGACAAGAGTGAGCCTGTGAATATTTAAAAAAATATTTTCAGTAAGTGAAAAATGTTTTCAGTAATTTTAGAGAGGTTTTAAGTAATGTTTTCAGCAAGGTGGTGATAGCTTTATTTAGCCTCCCTTTCTGAGACTGTTATGCATACCGTGTGGTTAGAACAAATAATTATGGTTTACTAGTTTATTCTGTCAACTTCACTGTATTTAAGAAACAGGATTCTTGGTGCGGAAGGAAGAAGATAGTGATACACTGTAGAAAATTTTTGTTTGAAACTTAGTAACCTCAAATTTAAGTCTGTATAAATTTATATATATATATATATATATATATATATATATATATATATATATATATATGCTCTACCAATTAAAATGTCTTAAAAACAATGCCCAACCTTGTACTCAGTACCAGAACAGCTAGATGATGGTTTTAAAATTCCCTACTGAAGCACATCAAGGTTTCTTGGAAAAATGACTGATTCTGAGTCTGGAATAGGAGGTACACCAGACATGTCTGGTACATTTTGTCCTACCCACTGTCAGATAGTAAGGAGATTTTCAAAGACAGCACTCATGTCTAAAGGATTTAGGAACCAATTTGAAGTGAGTACTTTAGATAAAGTATGAAACTATTTAAGTGAACATATTTTGCAAGGGATCAAGAAATGAGCACTTAAATGAACTCATTTGTAGGAGAAACTATACCACAGACTAACCAAACAGTAGATGGAGAAGGCGATTGTTAACCACGATTACCAATTTGATGGGATTTGGAATCAACACAGAGACAAACTTCCTGGTGCAATCGTGAGGCAGTTCCTAGACTAGGGTAGTAGAGATAAGATCTGTCCTGAAGGTGTGGCTATGAGATTTAGTCCCAGACTTAACCAAAAGGAGAAATCTAGAAGAGCATAGCATTCATCTCTCTCTGCTTCCTGATTGTGCATAGCATTCATTGCTCTCTGCTTCCTGATTGTGGACACATTGTAACTAGCTGCATCCTGTTCCGGATTGTGGACACATTGTAACCAGCTGCCTCCTGCCTCCAACACCATTTCTTCTCTGCTAGGATAGACCTTATCTCTTAGAACTGTAACTCAAAATAAACCCTTACTTTCTTAAGCTGCTTTTGTCACAGAAATGGGACAAGTGACCAACACACAAGATACCCCTCTTCTAAAAAGGATTCAAAGTGTATAAATAAAGGAGTTACAGAGCCCCTAGAGAGATGGCCCAGCAGTTAAGAGCACTCATTCAGAGAACCCCAGTTTCCTTTCCACCGTTTACTCCAGACAGCTCCCAACCTGTAACTTCAGCTCCAGGGGATGCAATGTTTTCTTCTGTCCTCCACCTGCACTCCACACATACAACGCACACACATTGCTTTTTAAAGAAGTCATAGAACTTAAACTGCCATTTTGAATCTAAGGCTTAGTATAATGGCCGTTCTGGCTAGTGTTGTGTCAACCTGACACAGCTTTAGAGTCCTCTGAGAGGAGGAATCTCAACTGATAGATGGCCTCCAGAATACCAGCTGTAGACAGAACTGGTGCTTTCTTAATTAGCAACTGATGTGGGAGGGCCCACCCTTTTGTGGTAGTCCCAGGTGTTCTAAGAAAGAAGTCTGAGCAAGCCATGAGGAACCAACCAGAAAGCACCACCCCTCCATTGCCTCTTCATCAGCTCCTGCCTTCAGGTTCCTGCCCTGCTTGAGATCCTGTCCTGTCTTCCTTCAATGATGATCAGTGATGGGGAAGTGTAAGCCAAATAAACCCTTTCTTCCCCAACTTGCTGTTAACTTGTGTTTCATCACAGCAGTAAGATCCCTGACTAAGACATTGGCCAAGAAAGTTACAGGAAATTTTACAACACTATTTGTTACCTGTTGGAAGGACACACTGCAATTCACTGGAAGGATACACTATCACTGACAGTCTTATAAGAGAATCTAATCTGAGATCTTACACACAAAGTCTAGACTGTGGGAAATATGTTACAGGTCAATGGTCAAAAAGCTTAAAGAAAGAAAAGGAGAGGGGAAGGATGGAGGCCTAACACGGAGTTTGTGTTATGACATCTAAAGCACTTCCAGTTTTAAGCTGTAAAAACAGGCTTCCGGTTTCAGAGGGAGTAGGCATGCTTTCTTGTCTATGTGTAAAGCAGGCAGACGGTGGAGGGGAGGAGTAAAATGATGACCAGAGTGGGGAATTTTCTATTGCTTCTACCCATAGCTTCCTGGTTAATCTCAGGCAACACACACAGGCAGAGGGAGAAATTCCATTATTCTAGAGGGTAGCTTCTCTTCCTCCCTTCTCCCTCCTCCTCTCCCTCCTCCTCTCCCTCTTCCTCTTCCTCCTCCTCCTCCTCCTCCTTCTTCCTCTCTCTCTCTCTCTCTCTCTCTCTCTCTCTCTCTCTCTCTCTCTCTCCACCATGAAACCCTAAGTGTTCTGTGAAAGAACCAACCCCAAAGTGTCACAAGACTAAAGAGGAGAAGTGACCACTCTGGGACTGCACAGACCATAGTTATTGGTCAGGGGTGGGGGTTGGGGGATGGGGAGTGCAGGGGGAATTCCTGTGGTGGAAGCGTGGCCCAGGGAGCATCGAGACTAAGCAGGTCCTGCTATTGGACAGGAGGGCATACATATTAGTCAGGACAAAAATGGCTTCATCCAAGCCATATTGTGCCTGGTTTATCTTAAGCTAATGCCGAAGACTCCGGCACATTCCACACACCAGAGTCCAGTTCTAAAGCGCCACATGCCACTCTAATGCTCTTGTCTATTTATAGGGAGCTGGGAAAGCATTCATGGCAAAGGACCAGGGTCACTCTAGGACAGTCATGGAGGTTATGACTCAAGATGGCTGCAATCACGTTCAGCTGAATCCACATACTAAGGAAGGAAAAGGCTTTTTCTTCTGGTAAGGGCACCAGAAATGAAATCGGTATCCTACTGAAGTGTAGAGTGTAACTTAGTATCTGTTTCTTTTCTCTTGTTTCTTCATGGGGGATCAGCCATGACTGATCCTGGAAAAATGAGGGCAAAATCGCGAATTCTTAGCAAGGGATCAAGAGCAGAGGACTCTGAGAGATAGACAACATGGAGAACTCCTGAAGAGCCAGGAGTGAGAAGCCACCCCCCCTCCCCGGCCCCTTCCCCCACCCTCCGTATTGAGCATTCACAGACCTTGCTTGACACAGAAAACCTGAAAGTCTTTTCTGTATTAAACAGCTTCCTGTTGCTGTGACAAAATACCCGAGAGAAACAGCTAAAAAGAAATATTTCTTTTGAGTAAAGCCTATAAAGATTTTAGTCCCTAGTCATTTGCTACTATTATTCCTGGAATTATTCATGAAGAAAATCATTATGGCAGTGAGCAAAGTGGTGAATGCATCTGGGGAGGAGGAATGGAGCACGGAGAGGAGAGAGACAGGAGACAGGGCGTGTGAGGCAGAGAGAGAAAGAGTTCTGGTGAGTTTTGAGTTTTGTTTTTTTGTCAGGTTGACACCAGCTAGCGTCATCATCCAGGAAGGGGGACTCGCGTGAGGAACTGCCTCCCTCAGATTGGCCTGTAGGCAAGTTGGTAGAGATGCTTTCTTGACTAGTGATCAATGTGGGAGGGGCTAGGCAATCGGAAGTGACATCACCTGGGACAGGTGGTCTTGGCTTATATAAAAAGGCTTGCTGAACAAGTGGCGGGAAGCAAGCCAGTAGCAGCGTTCTTTTGCAGTCTTTGCTGCCACTGCTGCCTCCAGGTTCGTGCCCACCTAGACTTTACTCTGCGATAGACTGTGTTGTGGAGCCGTAAGTGAAGTACCCTCTCTGCTCCTCACCTTGCCTTTGTTCCTAGCGGTTATCGCGGTGAGAGAAGCCCAACTAGGACACTTACTAGGTCATTATTTATGAGGTGATGCACGTAGTTGGCTTCTGCGTTTAAGTCATGTAGACGGCAAGTCAGTAAACTTCCGTCAACAATTCCCATGTGGGTGCTGACTGACCCCGTGCTTCAGAGTGCACGTTACTCTTGCAGAGGACCCACGCTTGGCTCCCGGCGCCCACTCCAATGGTTCCTAGCCGCCTCGAATTCTACCTCTAAGGGAGCCGATAGCCTCTTTTGGCTTCACAGGCGTCTGCGTCCACATGCACGCACCTGTGCACAATAATACATGTCGTTAAAAAAATATCAGACCTGACATTTTTTGATGTGGCTTTTCTGTAGAATTTCCTAGGTTGAAAATGAAAATCACTAGTCCTAAGGATAGCAGTTGGGGAATTACCTCCTTAGGATCAAAAATTTCATTCTTGAGCTGGCCGTAGGTGTGTCCTGAAGAGTAATGAAGTGGAGGAGAATCACACCCGTGTGACCTGCTCACTACAGTCTCGACGTTCGATTCAGAAAAATGGATTATTTGATTTGTCGTGCTAGAAGAAAAAAAAGCATTATTCTGATTTTACAACTTACGCCAATGATCCATTCCGGATTGAAAATTAAGTGTGGAAAAATTATATATGACACATATATCATGTCTGTAATATAATAATATATATAGTATAAGGGAATGGTACTGTGTCTTCTAGGCAGGACACCATCTCTTTAGCCTGAATCAACCCAAAGTGCAAAGGACTTTATTGACAGGAAAGACATCTATTTGCCAAAGCAGATCATAGAACCAGTGGGAAAGCACTTCTCCAACAAGGAGAGGACATCTGTGCAGCTTTGACTTATGAAGGGCCAGCCTCCACAATGCTCGGAGGACATGTCACGTGGTATGGAAATGGCCACCAAAGCTGCTATCAAATCCTAAAGGACCACAGTACGAAGTGTTAATGCTGAACCTACAGACGTCCAAAAATGCCCAGCTACTGCTGCTGGCCATGTAAACTGGCCTCAGCACTTTGTAAAACAGTGTGTACTTAGTTCCATTTAACAGAAGAAAACTCCGGGACTGGTTAGAATGAATTTCAGATTAATAGCTATTTCCCTGGATGATGAAGATGTTGTAGAAGGTTCTAACGCACTGTAACGTTTTGTCCCTGAAGCTGGATGACAGATACTTGAGCATGTTTGAACTCCACACACGTTTTATTCATTCCCTTGTGTGCGTGATTAAGATCACAGTGAGACCCAAACCTCTTACTGGACCAGAGCCAGCAGCATTCCTTTCCTTTAAAAATTATTGTTTGAGAGTGTAATAGTTACATCACTTTCTTCCTTCTCTTTATTACCCATTTGCTCCAACATATGTACCCCTCAACTGCTCTCAGTTAAACATGCACACACACACACACACACACACACACACACACACACACATGTTTTTATATATGGAAGTATAATCTGCTCAATCTATATAAAGTCACTTGTATGTATGTCTTCAGTGCTGACCATTTGGTATTGGGTAACCAATCTGGCATGCTCTTCCCTGGGGAAGACCGTTTCTCCCACTCTCTGCATTCCTTAGCTGCCTCTAGTTCTTTGTCTTGGCTTGAGGCCCCACCACCTTTCCCCTGATCATGTCAGCGTGTCTTTGGGCATTGTCCCTGTTCAGGTCATGTCTAGGCAGCCGTGTCCATGAGATTTCACGGCTGTAGCTTCTCTGACATATTCTAAGAGACACCATCTAGCCACTTCCTGTTTCTCTGCCTCTCCCAGTCTTTCCAGCCTCTCTTCTGCCGTGATCCCTGAGCCTTAGGGGCAGGAGTGTACTGTAGATGGATCTCCTGGGGTAGGGCTTCATAGCTCTGCACCTTGATTGGTTGTGGTTTTCTAGTTTTATTTGCCTCTTTTGAAAAGAGACATTTCTTTGACGAGGGGATAAAGACCACACTTCTCTGTGGGTGTAAGGACACGTATTTAAAATGTAGTTGGGGATGGTGCTGGCATAGTAAAATGGTGGTTGTAGGCTCTCCTCAAAGATCACGGATTCACTAAGTATGAGTAGTTGACTAGCTTTCCAGTGCTAGGCATGATTAATCTTCTGTTAACTGGGCCCTACACCCACTTAGAGAGATTTTGGTATTTGTGCCACTTCTGAATCCTTACAGGTACTGTGTCATGCTGGTCATCACTGCGGTCCACAGTTTATCATAGCTAGGTAGGACTGTTTCCTCCTTTGGAAGCTTACGTGACACCTTTGGGTGCTGTGAAAGCAGTCCTCATGGAAGAGGCTTCTGCATCAGATCCAGCTCAGGTCCTCTGGGTGCTATCTTCAGCCACAGGGGTTTACTCTCACTTTTGGGGGACTTGGGGGGAGCATCCAAGAACAATAGCCTATAATGTTTGTGCATTGTCAGCCTAGATGAGAAAATTTTATTTAAACTATGCATGTATATGAATATACAAACCTACATGTATTATAGATGCATTTTTAGGGACACAGTTAATATGATTCTTGACTTTACTGTGATCATACCCTCCTCTTGCTTTCTATATTTATCTCCCTCCCCAATTCTTAATTAAGACTCTGATTTTTTTCTCCTTTCTCCCTTCAGATCACGTGCACCCCGCTATTCCCCCGTTGCTCCTCCCCCAAGCATTTTCGAATGCATCAAGCACTTGCCTATTATTTATTGAACTTATTATGTTCCCTACACACTGGCTTCATGCCCTCCGTATGTGCAGGACTTTTTGCTGTGTACGAGAAAAAGACACATAATCGCTTGAGCTTTTAAATGTCTTTGCTGCTTTCTGTTTTGCATTCGTAGTGCTGAGGAATGAATGCTGGGTAAGCGCACTGCCACTGAGCCACCCCAAGCCGGATTCTGTGAGCTTCTACATTTAGAAAATTCTCATCTATTCATTATGTAGTGGGTAGAGTGTGAAACGAGAAAAATACAAAACTCATTTTGTCCTTCAAAGAATTAGAATCTTTCTCAGGATCTGAGGACACAGATAGAGGGTCCACGGAGGCCACTAAATAGATCCTCGGAACCTTAATAACAAGGACAGTGAGTGTAGGAGCTGGGGAGGTGGCTTAGCAGGTAAAATATTTGCCAAGGAAGCAGGAAGACTGGCCTTTGTATCCCCAACACTCAGGCAAATGCTGACTTAAATGTAGCCCCTATGCACAGGAGGCAGAAGCAGGGGTCTCTGGAGCATGTTTGACTTCCACATTCACCCACATACATGCAAGCACGCATGTGCACATGAAAAAAATGCACACTCACATGCAAGCAAAAATGACATGAGAGCAAATAAAATAGGTGTGTAAATGCAGGACTGCCCAGGGAGCACACTCTCGATAAGAAGCCATGCACGGCAAGCGACATCCCAGTGTGCCTCTGTATTCAGTCAGGCACATTTGTGTATAGTGTCATTAGAGTTTTAAGTCCTCTTGTCGCAGAAGAATGCATAAACACTCAGCAAAGTACTTTCCATTGAAATTCAACAGGCACATAGGCGGTGATGGGTTTCACGGTTATATCTACTCTCAACAGGAAAATACATGCACGTCTGTACATGGCTTTCCGACGTGGAGGAGACCAGACTCCCCTGTTTTAGTTTTTACATCTCATTATGTTCTATTCTAGCACCTCTCCATTCCAGTCTTGCCCTCTCACCTTGGCACGCTGACGTTCTTTTATCCCCTGCCCCTCGTTTTAGAAACAGAACAGCCCGGGATTATCGACTCAACTGTCGTGTTGAGAAGAATCGGTGGCTGGCATCCAGGAATAGGAGAAATAACACTCGTGGTTTCTGCACTCCCTTCTGGGGCCGGCTGTGGAAGCTGAGCGTAGCTATGGAACCAAAGAACTGTGATGTCTAAACTGGAACACTTTAAATTGGGGCTGTTTTAGAGGAACAGGAGCACATGTCACCTCGGGTCTGACCACACTGAAATTCACTGGCAAGGCCACCCAAGGGTGGCAGGCCCCGAGAGTAGGATGAATGAGGAACGGGGGCCAACGTATGGGCATTTATCTGGGGAGAGAGACAGGGGTGAGTTACCGTGACCACTGGCAGGGACAGATGCCTTGGAAAGCTCACAGCATCAGCCAGTCTCTTTGGGCCTCAGTGTTAGCCATGGAAGGGAGTGACATGAGTGTGTGCTGGGACTTACAGCATGCCTGTTTCTTGAGGCATACGTGTGTTGGTGTATATGTGTGGCTGACAGAGATACTCTCAACCAACACCCCTTGCTTCCAGCTCATGGACTACAACTGCACTGTTTTGTGGTGGCATTGATTTTCATAGTCAATCCATTGCTCACCTCAACGGAGTGGACTTAAAATTGACTATGCTCTCCAGGGTGTTTCCTGGTGACGTCTTCTCAGTTGACACAGTTGATGAGGTTGCATGCCTGGGTCACAAGGACCCAGGAGAGCACTGGTTAGAAGCTATGCTTGAGGCAGGGGGACAGTCAGAGGAAAGGGAGACCTTGGGAAGGGGCCGAGAGAAGAGACAACGGTCCATGGGAAAGAGAAAGTCTCCAGGAACTCGGGACTTGCACATCTCTTTATCCCATACCACGTCATGTCACTCTTTCAGCGTGCACACCGATTCTCTGCCGTGTGCCATTTCTGCTGCTGGAGACAGCAAGGAACAAGGCAGACAAGAAGCACACAAACGCTGAGACGACATCAGAGAAGGAAGCGTCCCTTATAGTTCAGTTGGAGGCTTGGTTAGTATGCATGGAACATTCACTCTGCATCGGGTGTTGCCTTTTCTCCTGTGAGTCTGTACTAGAGCTGTTGACCCCTCACCCAGAAGTGGTACACCGTAAGAGAAATCAATACCCCATCTTACAGACATGGAAAAGGCACAAAAAGAGAAGTCAAGCCAATTTCTAAGTCACACCAGTAAGGGTAGGGTCAAGATTTAAACGCAGACCGCACAATTGTCCACCTTGCTCCCAGAGACAAAATATTATGTAGCTTAGTGATTCTCAACCTGTGGGTTATGGATGACCCTTTCACGGAGGGTGCATATCATATATTGACATTGCTAATCATAACAGCAGCGAAGTTACAGTTAGGAAATAGAAACGAAATAATTTTATGGCCGTGGGGGTCACCACAACACGAGGAGCTGCATTAAAGGGTCATAGTCGTAGGAAGGTTGAGAACAACTGTTGTAGCTCAGGATGACCTCGAACCTCTGATCCTCCTGCTTCTACCTCTGGAGGTACTGGGTTACAGCCTTGTACCACTACGCCCTTTTATGCAGTGCTGGTGATTGAACCCAGAGACTCACAGATGCTAGGTGAGTATGTTACTGACTGAACTGCATGCCCAGTCACCATGCTACCCCCGATTTCATGTTCTGAACCATCATGCCACTGAAATTCACCTGACTTGAGGACAATGGGTACAAAATGCTGGAGGTGTTGAATCTGGCTGGGGTTTGAAACCTGTGTTAAATAAGGTACCCCAGTCAGCCCTCCCTAAGGAAGAGGGGGCATCTGGGCCATAAATAATTAGAAATACTCAAGACATGAAGATCTGAAGACAGAATTCCCCAGGGAAGATCAAAGATCCTGGGGCAGAAAGGAAGCTGATGGTCTGAGCGTAAGTGGAATGGTTAGGAGTGTTTGGTAAAGGGATCCAAACTTAATCATTTTTTATTTATCTCTGTGTGTTCTCATTTCTCATGTGCATTCAAATGTGTGAAATGGAGAGGTTGTCATGGAGGGCAGAAGACAACCTCAGGCTTAGGTCACCTTCCATCCTGACACGGGTTTCCTTTTCCTTTGTTCCCTCGGGAGATTTTCTCATATCCAACTCCCATACCTCCTAGGAGTGCTGGGATTAGTTTTGTGCCACCGTTTACGTATCTACACGGGTTCTGAGAATTCAAACTCAGATGTGTGTGCTTGTGTAGCGAGGACGTCCTCAGCTGGGAATACAAGCAGGAAACAGAACTCGCTTCCTACCTGGCCCTTCTTTATTTATGTGGGGAGAATGACAGGGCCAACTTTACTATGAAATTCGGAGATCACACAGTGGCAACGAACCCGACTGTCATCGTTAGCAACATGTCCACAGTTCTCACAGCTCAGCCGGCTTACCTCTCTGTGTTTGGCACACTTGTGTCACTAGTAATGAACACGCCTGTACCACCGGTTAGCACTTAATTGAGCAGGGACCTCAAAACCAACATTATCACACTTGTCATTTAGAGATACGGCATTTATCTTACAAGGTGTCAATTATCCTCATTCTGTAGATAAGGGAACTGAAGGTCTCAGAGACTAAATAGTATCCCCAAGATCAACGCATCTAATATGAGTGAGAAGCCAATTCTAACCCAGTTTTCCTTTCTAGACCACACTCCCCTTACAAGCTGTGGACCCCGCCCACCCAGGCAGGTAGGGTGCAGTGCCTCCTCCTGATGTGAACTTATCTATACAAACACACTGCTCTAATGTCTTGTCGGAGGCCACAATAAACACAGAAACAGAAAGCAATTTAAAGAGGAAAGAGGTCCGTTTGGTTTCTCCATCCAGGGCACAGTCTAATCCTGAAGGAAGTCAGGGCAGGGATTCAAGCTGGAGCTTGAAGCAGAAACCACAGAGGAATGCTGCAAACTGGTCTACTCTGGCTCCTGACCAACTAGCTTTCTTTTACAGCCTAGGACCTTGTACTTAGGCACAGTGCTGCACGCAGCGAGCCGGGCCCTCTGGTATTAATCAATAATTAAGAAAATTCTCCGTAGATATGTCCTCATACCCATCTGATCTGGGCTAGCCCCAGCCGAAAGCCTTTCTGCTCAGGTGAGGCTAGGCTAGGTCAAATTGATAATGAAAGCCAGCTAGGATAGAGCACTGTGTCAAATCTGTCTTAGAAGTATGAGGTAGAGCGAGGAGAGCAAGCTGGCCGCCAGACAGTGGGTGATGATGAAAAAGGGAGATGTGGAGAACGTTCCTGCCCTCAGGTGTCTGAACCTTGTGGGTAAAAGCACAGCTCCTTAGTGCTCTTAAGCTGTGCAAACTTGGCCTGAGAGAATCCAGAATAAAGCTGATTGCAAACTTGGTGCGTAACCGAGAAAATAAAGACATCATTTCCTGACTGATTTGGACTAAGAAAAGATGTATTTACTTGCAGTTTATTATGCGGAGTGTGACAGGCACACATTTGTGCTTTTTATTGAATGATGACTTACTCCATACAGGAATCGGTGCAATTTGTAATGCAGATTATGTTTTTAAACAGAATTAAAGAAAAAAAAAGAGGGTGCAAATACACTGATGGCTGTCACGTGACCGGCCCGGCACTTCTCAGAAAGTGGCTGGAGCGTGGGCGGTGACGACAAATATATACCCTCGATGCACAAATGTGATTTCTAAAGAATAAGATTCTGGGCAGCTTCCAATTCAGTCAGGCGGATTTAGAAGAAGAAATCCACGGCTAAGAAAAGCCAAGGAGCCGAAAATAGCAGGAATTGGAGCGGATCACTCCCATTAACTGCCGAGGCACCTCTAGACACTGCAAGAAGCAGTCTGGCTAAAACCAGGATGCGCCATGCCGGGGTCCATGATGAGGCTCTGCCAGACTCCTGGAGTCACACATTCAGGCATTACTTAGTGCGTTTAATCAGCAGAGGTGGGACGGTGGGAAAGACGGGGGAAGCGCCGCTCTGCGGCGAAGCCAATCAGAGGAGCACCTGGCTCGAGGCTTATTTTCTCAGTAATGAGTTTTGTGACCTCGGTGGCTTCCAGGCACCCAGCCAGATCTCATCCTGTGATTCATTTGTGCAATTCCTTCAGGGGGCAGACTTGGGTTTTCCACTCCAAGTGGATTTGTGAATTTACGGGCGGGTAGGATTCCGTTTTGTGGTTTTGTTGTTATTTTTTCTTTTCTTTTTCTTCTTTTTCTGGATCTTCAACCACCATATTAATTTCCTCTAATGCACGCATAAAACAGGCTTGTTTCTTTTAGAGGAAGGTGCATCGTGCCAGCTGCTCCCCTGCCCTCCCCTAACGGTTTGGACATCAGAGCTAAGCTCGTCCTGAGATACAGCCACGGAGGGGGGTTCATTCATGCTAACTTGACTTCAGCTGCCCGTGAGTCATATTAACAGCAATGTGTGACTAAAGAGGCAGCCATGCGGAGACTGGAAAATAAGTGGAAACTCTTCTTGTTTCAAACATTTACGTGTCTTGGTGGAAGGCAGAGCTGGTCACAGCATGATTTTCAAATCACCTTACAGTTTTTTCATCATTTAAAACTGGACCCTGGTTAGTTGGTTTACCAGAAATCCTACGTATGTCCAGGGTACTATAGAAGCGACAGTTCATCCCAGATTTGACCCACGGGGGATTTTTACCATCTGCCCGCTACAAGGCAGGTACGGGTCTTAGGAGCAAACAAGTATCATGCCCCTGTCTACTAAAGAAAGTTCAGCTTGCTAGCTGTGTCTGCTTGCCACAGACCTTGGAAGGCCTGGGTACAGTGTTGAGGGGAGGGGCAGATTGGGTCTACACTGCAAAGCTATGCATGAGTAATTTGTGTCGTAAAGACTCAAGGCAATGGAGAAGGTTAATAGCGCTTGTCAAGTGGGCGGGCTCTAGAGTCACCTAGGAAACAGGCATCTGGGCGTGCCTGTGTTGGATTATCTGGGTCGGGTTAACTGAAGCAGAAAGACTCTTAATGTGGACAGTGGTCCAGGACTGTACAAAACAAATGAGAAAGGTAAGCGCAAGTCTCTCTGGTTCCTGATTTTGAACACACTACAGGGTGTGTGTGTGTGTGTGTGTGTGTGTGTGTTGATAATTAATACAGGCAGTACCATCCCTTGGCAGGAGTTGCAATGTAAGAAACCTAGCTGAGCCATATCTGTGACTCCCCTGTCATGTTGGGCGATATCCCCTGGACCTGTGAGCTGAAATCCGTTCTTCCTCCTTAACTTGTTTCTGCAGGTATTTTATTATGGCAACAAGGAAAATTCACAGCATTCATCCAGCACGGTGCTCTAGAGCAGACATACAGAAAGACCGTTTATAGGCAGCCATGATGGTTTATCTTCATTGTCGACATGACTGGATTTAGAGTCACCTAGGAGATTGGTGAAGCATACTCCCGAGTGTGCCCTGAGGGTGTTTCCAGAGAGAGTTAACTGAGGCGGGAAGACCCACCCTGAATGTGGGCAGTTCTATTCCTGGGGCTGGTGCCTGGACTGAATGAAAGAAGAAATGGACCCAGCCAGCAGAGCTGGATTTCTGTCTCTGCTTCCCACCTAGTGACTTGAGGTGATGCTCCGTGCGATGAGACCATCACAGCACACTGAACTCAGTAGAGCTGTGAGAAATAAGCCCTCCTTTAAGCTGTCCCCGTTGGCGGCATTTGATCACAGTGAAGTAAGGACTAAATAAAGGTCATGGATTTACTGGGTTTTTCATGGGTCTCCTTTTCCATTTCCTAACAAAAAAGGCTTCCAAGTAAAAATCAGTGCTCAAGGGACGAGAGTGGAGGTGCCTCTGATGTCCCAGTTGTTCCCCAAAACTGTCCTTTGTGGCCTTGGAAATTGGTATTTTGATGTGGTTATTTCCAACTGTCTTAGTGTAGGGTTTTACTGCTGTGAACAGACACCATGACCAAGGCAACTCTTACAAGGACAACATTTCATTGGGGCTGGCTTACAGGTTCAGAGGTTCAGTCCATTATCATCAATGCAGGAACATGGCAGCATCCAGGCTGGTGTGGTGCAGGAGGAGCTGAGAGTTCTACATCTTCATCTGAAGGCTGCTAGGAGAAGACTGGCTTCCAGGGTCTTAAAGCCCATGGCCATAGTAACACACCTACTCCAACGAGGCCACATCTCCTAATTGTGCTACTCTCTGGGCCAAGCATATATAAACCATCACAGTGTATCCGGTAAAATGGGGACTTCTAGGAGAAATGAGAGGGGATTCAGTAGACTGAGAAAAGAATATCTCAACCCCTAATGGGAATCTCACCAGCTAGTTCACTAAAATTAGCAGAACAAATAGGTGGAAGAAGTTGAATTTCTCCTGCCCACGGTCCCTCTTCTCTACACTCCTCCCCCAACCCCTCTCTCTCTTTCTCCTCAAGCTAGGGTATTAATCTCCTCCTAGCCTTGGACGACAGAGTCTAGGTCCTTGAGCCTCCAGATTATATACCATATCTTCAGTTCCCTCTGATCTTGTGCCTTGGAACTCACTTATCCTACCAATATTTTCCAGTTCTCTTTATTACATTCAGCAATTCTGTTATACTTTTATAATTTCATTAGCCAATCGATCATTGTCACAACCTACCTTATCTATCATCGTCCTATTCACTCATCCAATCAGCTCTGCGTTATCGTGAGGTTCACACCCTGGTAGGAAGACATGACATCATTATGTCTGCCTTACACATGCTTTCTCCAGTGCTACCCGACTGTAGGAATACCCCGGTTGTGAAACACTGTGAATGGACAGCGAATACAGCAAGTGTTTCCCCCATTTGATGATCATGTGAGAAGGCAAGACAACCGTTGTTTCTTCTCGTATTCTCTGCCCCATTGCCTCTTTGGGGAGAATGGTTTTGGGAGGGGACTTCACTGTGCTCAATACAGAGAAGGACAGGATATAGAACATACACCCCAAGTGAACCTGACTGAGACTATAGACAGGAAGGAATGGGGTTGCTCAGGAAAACATGTGGATCTTCTCTTATCCACATAGTCATGAGACCTGGCACAGAAATCAACTGACCTAGACATGAGCCCTTATTGTTGCAGATTAAAGGGGGCGGGGGAAGCAGTACTACCTGTGAACTTAAAATGAAGAAAGTGAGTTCTGATCTGGGCAACACACAAATACAGGTAGGAAGAGAGCGAACCCATGTATGTGCCTCATCTGGGGGAGGAAGAGTGATGCTACCATCAAAACTTCTTTCTGATTTTGCAGGATTAAAGGGTTCCTTGTTAGACAGAAGCATGGCGATTAAGACTTTGACAACAGACTGGGCTATATGACCGCATTCTGTCTGAAGGAGTAGGGGAGTTAGGGAGGTGGGGAGAGAGAGAGACTCTGCTTTCAAGGCCTGCCAGCTCCTGCCTGACTTTGGGGTAACTATTGCCTGAGTAATGCAACCTTTCCATAAAGATTGTGGACGGCAAGACTTGTGCCAAATAATGGCCTTAGATCTGGCTCTGTCCTTGAGGGAAAGGAATGGAGAAGGTAATGCCAGGTACACGGAATATACTTCTTGTGTTATCTGTCAGAAAAATGCACAAATGTAGCCGCCATCTCATTCCAGGGCACACTGACATGGAGTGGAATTGGAGAGGGGAGCCCTAAATTAGAAAGAAACTACACCTCAACAAATAAACGTTCACTCCTGGGCGTACACATACCAATGTGTTAAAGGAATGAGGAAGAGAGAAGGATTAAATGAGAATCCAAACTGCTAAATATGAATTATTGAAGGATGTTGATTAATTAATTAAGGAAAGGCATTAGATGATGGCTTTACTTTTTTTTTTCTGGAACCAAACTGAAAACATCTAAAATGCAATGGAAGATGAAGACTTGGAGAGAGCAGCAGATGTCAGGTTCCAGATTTTGGATGCCTGGCAATGTTACTGGGTATTTTAGAGTCTAAGATCAAGCTCCGGTAGCTGTAATGAGCCACTCATCCTCAGTAGGTCGATTAGACAAGTCCCAGTGAAAGTAGAGAAAGGTTTATACAGTTTGGCCACACTCGGAAGAGGAACAGATAAAGGGTGCAGCAACCCCTGTCCATTTTCATGTTACTAGAACGAGGCTTAAGGTTGAAAAGAGGGCGAGAAGTACATATATGTAAGCAATCCTGTTCAAGGTGAGTTCCGGGTCATTACTGACTTATTCTCTCAGTCTAGAGATGATTCCTTTCTCTGGCTGGCACCAGGACTTCATTCATCATTCCTTGTCTTCTTCTTCCTCCTCTCTTCCTCCTCCTTTCCTCCTCTTCTCCTCTCTCCGTCCCGTGTGTCTGTCTTCTCTCCGTCTCTGATTTTCAGTCTCTCTCTGTATTTTTCTGTCTCTGACTTTGTCTGTCTGTCTGTCTCCCTCCCCATTTCTCTTCTCTCTTCTCTCTTCTCTCTTCTCTTCTTCTCCTCTCCTCTTCTCCTCTTCTCTTCTCTTCTCTTCTCTTCTCTTCTCTTCTCTTCTCGTCTCGTCTCGTCTCGTCTCGTCTCGTCTCTTCTCTCTCTCTCTCTCTCTCTCTCTCTCTCTCACACACACACACAGGAAGCTTGGCAGTATCAATTGAAGATTTACTAAAAGACTACAGTAATCAATACAGTATGATATTGGCAAATGAATTGACAAATAGATCGCTGTAACTGAGTATGTATATCCCAGAAATAGAACCATGGAATGAAAGGTAATGATCTTTGAAAAGGAGCAAAGGTTAAAGATGGGGTTTTAAGGAGTTGGCACTCAACAGCCAGGTGGTCCCACACAAAATGTGATTTGAGAATCAGTTTTATGTCCTTTATAAACTTTCATGAAAGTGGGCCACAGACCTAAGCATAAGGCACGAAACTACGAAACTAGAAGATGAAATAGGGGAAAATCCAGATAACTTCAGGTTTAGTGATAACATCGACAACATGGAAAGTATAACCCATGGCCCAGTTATTGATAGGCCCCACATCATCATCAGCACTAAAATTCTGCTCCAAGTTAGACCCCACGAAGAGAATTAAAAGGGAAATCGTGGTGGAAGATGAGATATTTTCAAATGATATATTAAGGAAGATTGTTACCCCAGATATAAGAGAACACTTAAAACTCAAGAAAATGAAGAGTCTACTTGAAAAATGAGTGGGCGGGGGGGGAGTAACTATATAAAGATGTGTTCCACATCATATGTCACTAGGGAAATAAAATGACAGGGAGATAGGACTACCCATACCAATCAGAACGGCCTAACAAATTTCAGAATACTGACAACAAATCTTGGCAGGAACATGGAGCAGAAGAGCTCATCTGCAAAGCTGGTGGTGATACCACATGGTACAGGCAACTTTGGAAGGCAGTTTGTTGGTTTCTCACAAAGCTAAAACACATCCTCATCACACAAGGCAGCGATTACGTGATGTCCTTCACCCAAGAAGAGTTGAAATTTTATGTCCACACAGTAACTTGAATAGAGCTGTACAGAGCTGTATTCACTCACGATTGCCCCAACCTGGATCAAACTGAGGTATTCTTCATTAGTAGAGTGGACAGACTCTGATAGGTCAAGTCTAGGATGTTATTTAGCACTTCAAAGAAATGAGGCATCAAGGGATGAAAAGACTCTGCTGACTTTCAGCTGCACATTCGTATGGGGAAGAAGCTGGTTCGAAAAGGCTGCGAACTGCATTACTCCAATTTCATGGCATTCTGGGAAGGCGAGACTATGAAAACTGTATGATCGTTGACTTACAGGAGTTTAGGGAAGGGGACAATGGGCAGGGAGATTGGGGAAGACTTTCAGGATAACGTGATAATGTTGACTGGCAGCTCGACAGGACCTAGCATCTGGGCATGTTTGCAAGACATTTTGCTGATTAGGCTAATGGAGGAGGGAAGACCCTCCCTAGCAACAGAAGTCCCCATTCCATGGGTTGGCATCCCAGACTGAATTAAGTAGTAATTGAGCTGACCGCCTGCGTTCATCTCTCTCTGCTTCCTGCCTGTGGATACAGTGTAACCCACTGCTTCAAGTTCCTGCCTCCGAGACTTCCTCTGCCTGATGGACTGTAACTCCAAACTGTGAGTCAAAATGAACCCTTCTCCCTTCAGTGGTTTTGGCCAAGCGTCTTGTTGCAGCAAGGAGAAAAAGCAGCTGACACTGATGGTGGAAGTGCTTTTGACACAGTTGCAGGGACTCTGCACCAGGCCTTTACACATTTGGGCAGACTCACAGAAAACACAGCATCAAGTAAATTCCCCAAGGATGTAAAGGACGGACTTGTAGAGATAACTTGTATCAATATAGGCTGGTCAGTGTTAACTCTGCCGAGGAAGTTAGCGATAGGAAGGCTATGCATATGTGGGATGGAGGGCCATATGGGAAATCTCCATAACTTCTCAGTGTTGCTCTAAACTAACAACTGCTCTCAAAAAAAAAAAAATCTTTTAAAGTATGCCATCCTTATTTTTTTTTTTTAAATTCTGTTTCTAAAGCAGGGTTATAAGTGGAAGATCTCCAGGAGGGAAGCTGCTTAATTCATTCATATCCAGCTGCACTACAGCCTGGCGTGGTTCTTACATTAGCTCAAGTCATCTGGGAGAAGCAGAAAACACTTTAAACATAACAACTAACCTGGTTTCCTGCCCTGTGTCATAGTTCAGTTTCAATCCAGAAGGATTTAGCTTTTTTTTTTTAAGCATGTGTTCCTGTATATGTGTGACTACACATAAGAATTCATGTACACTTGTATACGTGTGCATATAGAAACCAGAGGATAACCTCGAGTGTCATTTGTTGCCCTGCAGCTCAATGAATAAGCAAGACTGGCTGGCCAGTGAGTGCCAGGGCCTTTCTGACTCCGCCTTCTCAGTGCTGGTCTTACAAATGGAATCTGGCTCTTTGGCAAGGGGTCTGGGCATCAAGTTCAATTCCTTGTATTTGCACACTGGGCACTTTACCCACTGAGCCATGCCCTGCATTTTAAGCTGACAGCAACATTACTAAGTATATATGTATGATTTATTTGTGTGCGTGTGTGTGTGTATGCGCGTGCGCGCATGTACACGCATTTGTGCCTGCCTGTGTGCCTGCATGCATGCATGTATGTGTGCATGTGTGTGTGCATGTGTGTGTGCATGTGCATGTGTGTGTATGTGTCTATGTGTACCTTTAAAGGGCCAGAAGAAAGTATTGGATTGACTGGAGTTGAAGTTACTGGAAGTTGTAAGCTACCTGGTATGGGAATAGAACGTGGGTCCCTGGGAATAGCAATAATTATTCTTAACCTAGAGACATCTCTCCAGTCCCAAGAACTATACTTTACACTACAGTGCCAGACACACAGAGCCAAGCCTGAAGCTCTCAGCCATAGTGAATGTTATTTCCTTGACCCTTTTATTGCATTCCGGTTTATTTACTGTGAAGAACCACCAGTCACATGACCTAACGTGAATCTGTGACTATTGGATGGGCCTTGCAGATTTCATAAAAAGTGGCTCATGCATTGTGGCCACCAGCTACAGGCTAAACCCTCGTGAGGCATCGGGGATGGGGGTTACCTGAGTGACCCTCACCTTCACCCTTTGTGACACCCTAGCTCTTGCTGTTTTCCCTCGCTTCAGTTCCAACTCAGAGCTGCTCTTTGAAGAAAAGCAAAATCTCTTTACCTGACGGACTTTGGGGGCTCACTTTCTGATGTTGCAGCTTCCTGTCAAGCGTCAAGAAACTTCTCTTGAGACTCTCCGTTCCCTCTACAAAGCAACTTGGGTTGAACTAATCCTAGTTTTGCCACAGAAAGAGGGAACTAGGGTTGGGTTTGAAGTCTTTTGGAAGAGGGAAATCCAGAGGGAGAGGTCTTGACCAGAGAAGGCAGGGCATCTGAGATGGAAGGTCAGACGTCAACGAAAGAACAGGGTGGCATGAGGGAAAAGGTTTGTGGGAGACCTGAAGGCAGTGTGGTTGTAGGGAGCCCTCAAGACCTGACTCTATCCCAACTCTAACTCTCTCTCAATCTCTCACTTTCTATACCTGCAAAACTGGGATTTTATTAGCACTTCATAGACCATATAGATAAAAGTAGGACAATGCCCCCAATGTGCCTAGCAGACATTTCAAAGTCTTGAGTGTGTCAATACCATAATCTGGGTGTGGAGTTCTTGGACAAAGACTATGGCCAGTGTGACAATAATCCTGGCATTTCCTTTCCTCTCCTTTCTCACCTCCTATTGCCTTAGAATAGAAACTGAGTTAATGACCAGCTGTGGCAGTTGGTGATGAGCAGTTGGCCATCGAGCCAGCCTACGAATGTTGCCATTTAAGAGCAAATGGAGATTCTTATAGTTTGAACATTCATATTTTCAATAATTCTCATCTTGCAGCACTATTTGAAGTCTGTGGAATGTAGGTCCTGACTGGTGGAGATCTATCAATAGGGAAAAGCTTTTGAAGGTCACCCCAATGTAGTTCTATCCTATACTCTCTGCTTTCTAGTCCACTATGCGAAGAGTCTCCAACCATATGTCAGTGCTGCTACAAACTCAGTCACGCCTTTCCAACCATGATGAACTGACAGACTGACGAACTGATGGACTGACATCTCTCTGAGATCCTGCTCTGAAACAAGCTTTCCTTTTTTGCATTGTTTCTATTATATAGCCTGCCCATAGCAACACAGAAATAATGATACAAAGGCTAGACATTCTTTATGGATAATGTGTTACCATTGGACTTTGATCATCCTGATGGGGGTGAAAGGTATCAATTTAACAGGAGAGTCTGCATGGTAGGTACCTCTCGAAGTATTGTAATTGGAGAGGGATTTAGGCTTGGAAACTGGCACCCGAGCCAAGGCCTCCTTTTATATCTTTGGCTCCAGAACTAGCGATGATTAAGCAGAAGTAGAACCCACAAAGTTTCCAGAATTTTCCATGATCTTACAGAAAATTAATAGTCAACAGTTGCCCCGACCATGAAACACTGGTCTGTCTTTATATCATTGCCTTCAACCCTGTCTGATTATGGATTCGGCCACCTCCCAAGAACTCTATGCCCCCACCCACCCCACCAAAACAAACCATAAGAACACTTCTTTTTTTTTTTTCAAGTAAAAACAAGTGCTGTATGTGGGAAACCTGCAAGGAGTGTGTCATTTTAAAATGGGTTAGACATTCTTGTATCACACTCTACTGTTTACACACCTCTCAGGATGATGTATATATTTGTAAGAGGGGTGTGTCTATGTGTGTGTGTATGTGTGTATGTGTGTGCATGTGTATGCTTATGTGTGTGTGTGTGTATATATAGATATGTTTATAATAGTCAAACATATGCTTATAAATATTCATGAGATGATCATGCATAAACGAATACATTAACTTCTTTAGCCCCACTGGGTCTGTTTATAGCATTCCTTTTCTGTCCCAGTTAGCATGCCCTGGGAGGTTCTTCTCATCATTTTCCCTTAGTGAACTTCCAAAAAAGTGAATGGACTGACTGCGACTGATCAGGGTTACAGGAAAACATTCATTTTCCAGGCTTTAACCAACACCAGTGTGTCATCTCACAATTCTAAAGGTTAGACATGTGAAAAACCCACATAAAATTTGGAATTTCTTTACACTTCTGTGAAAAATAACACTTAAACTTTAGGTAGGAATGACACTGACTCTGTTCAGTGAGTAATATGAAAGTCTCACGCATGCATGTATATGTGTGTGTGTGTGTGTGTGTGTGTGTGTGTGTGTGTGTGTGTGTGTATGTGCAGGAATGTATATCCACTGTTCACAGTTGAAGGTTAGAGTACAACTTTCAGGTATTAGTCCTTGCTGCTCCACATTGTTTGAGGCAAGGTCTCTTCATTGCTGCATAACCAGGCTAGCATATCCCAGGGTCTCTGGAGAGCTTCTTGTCTCTGCTCTGAGCTCCCTGGGGTGCACTGAGATTGCAACCCATTGCCAGTCTTTCCCAGCAAGTATTTCTATCCATTTAGCCATCTCCACAGTCCTAGCTTGAACTTTCTAATAATATAAATTCTTTCAGTCATTGAATATGGTATGTTTTCCCCCTTGTCTGTGTCTGCTTTAATTCCTTTCTTGTAGGTTTTTTGTTTGTTTGTTTGTTTGGTTAGTTCTTTTTGGTGTCTAGGTATTTAGGTATTTACCTCCAACATGGCTGATTTCCATGTCAGCTTCTCAGAAGTAGGGGGCCTTGGCTGTGGAATTGTCCTCTTGCTGTGGGAAGGTCATCCCAAATGTGGGTGGTACCTTCAGGTAGTGCCCCAGACAATCTAGTAAAAACTTGACGTCAAAGTGAGCAAAAGAAAAAAAAAAGTATAACATGCTTTTTTTTTTTTTTTTTAAATCAGACTTTTTTCTTTACAGATGAAAGGAGTGGAATCTGCCCATGGGGCCCTGTGTTCAGACATCACTGGTCACATACACCAGATGATGAATCCAAACACTGCAAACAGGCCCCAAAGGTGGGAAGTCTTAAGCAGAATATGAAGCCCTAAAAGTACATTTAAAACAGGTTTTGTTTACATTCTAATTTTGTTAACTTGATTAGGCTAAGAGGTGTTTAAGAGATCAATAAAAAATACCACAGGTTCTATGTACATAGAAGTTTCTAGAAGGCTAACTAAGGGTGAGGAGATCCATCTTGAGTCTGAGCAGCAGCATCCAATAAGCTCTTTTAAAATTATTTCACTCAGGTATTTGTCTTTTTTTTTTCTTGTTTTTTTTTCTTTTATTCTTTTTCCATCTTTATTAACTTGAGTATTTCTTATTTACATTTCAATTGTTATTCCCCTTCCCGGTTTCCAGGCCAACATCCCCCTAACCCCTACCCCTCCCCTTCTATATGGGCTTCCCCTCCCCATCCTTCCCCCATTACCGCCCTCCCCCCAACAATCACATTCACTGGGGTTTCAGTCTTGGCAAGACCAAGGGCTTCTCCTTCCACTGGTTCTCTTACTAGGCTATTCATTGCTACCTATGAGGTTGGAGCCCAGGGTCAGTCCATGTATAGTCTTTGGGTAGTGGCTTTGTCCCTGGAAGCTCTGGTTGATTGGCATTGTTGTTCATATGGGGTCTCGAGCCCCTTCAAGCTCTTCCAGTCTTTTCTCTGATTCCTTCAATGGGGGTCCTGTTCTCAGTTCAGTGGTTTGCTGCTGGCATTCGCCTATGTATTTGCTGTATTCTGGCTGTGTCTCTCAGGAGAGCTCTGCATCCGGTTCCTGTTGGCCTGCAGTTCTTTGCTTCATCCATCTTATCTAGTTTGGTTGCTGTTTATGTATGGGCCACATGTGAGGCAGGCTCTGAATGGGTGTTCTTCTGCCTCTGTTCTAAACTTTGCCTCCCTATTCCCTCCCAAGGGTATTCTTGTTCCCCTTTTAAAGAAGGAGTGAAGCATTTGCATTTTGGTCATCCTTCTTGAGTTTCATGTGGTCTGTGCATCTAGGGTAATTCAAGCGTTTGGCCTAATAGCCACTTATCAATGAGTGCATACCATGTGTGTTTTTCTGTGATTGGGTTACCTCACTCAGAATGATATTTTCCAGTTCCATCCATTTGCCTATGAATTTCATGAAGTCATTGTTTTTGATAGCTGAGTAATATTCCATTGTGTAGATGTACCACATTTTCTGTATCCATTCTTCTATTGAAGGACATCTGGGTTCTTTCCAGCTTCTGGGTATTATAAATAAGGCTGCTATGAACATAGTGGAGCACGTGTCTTTGTTATATGTTGGGGCATCTTTTGGGTATATGCCCAAGAGAGGTTTAGCTGGGTCCTCAGGTATTTGTCAAAGCAATGAAAAACAGACGAGGACCAATAGGAGAAAAGTGG
This sequence comes from Rattus rattus, assembly GCF_011064425.1. NCBI lineage: Eukaryota > Metazoa > Chordata > Mammalia > Rodentia > Muridae > Rattus > Rattus rattus. The sequence continues at coordinate 65,181,933 of NC_046167.1, read as the reverse complement.
ACCATCATCTTGATGCCTCCTCAGTTTCATAAAGGAATCACCGAGACCAATGTCTTTAGATCATTCATTCCTGGTTAAGTCATCAATAAATACATAGGAAACATGAAGTTCAAGGGCCCAAATTGGGATTTTGGTATAGTTTTGGCCAAGAGCAATGTAGTACTTAGCTTTGTAAACAAAGTCACCACATGTTGCACTATGCAATGTGTAATAAGAATTTTTTTTTCACCATTGCCCAGTTACAGTCTCATCTTAGTTCTGGGACATTCCCTTCCTTACCATCATCTCCTGTCGGAAGCTCAGGCCCTGGCACAAGCCATGTAGGAAACGCTATGGCAAGCAAGTGGGCCTGGAAATGGCCCACTGTTTTACATGGCTGGGATGGGTGAGCTCTGAGATACATGGACCCCAGAGACTTCTTCCCAGGACTGCTTCCTGTAAGTGATATGCCTTTCCTGTCACTGTTACATAGCCTAATGATTCCTGGGCACCAGCCCATCCTATTGGGTAAATTTCCTATGGATCAATATAAAGATATACCATCATATAATAATGCTGTTTAAATGAATTAATGACTTTATAGATTTCCTGATTTGATTAAAATAATTTTAGGGAGAATGTCTAAGGAGATACTTTTAGTTGTTTTGGCAGAAAGATATAATAAAGTTAGAATCAAGAATAGAAATGTACGGGGTTGGGGATTTAGCTCAGCGGTAGAGCGCTTGCCTAGCAAGCACAAGGTCCTGGGTTCGGTCCCCAGCTCCGGAAAAAAAAAAAAAAAAAAGAAAGAATAGAAATGTACATCCTCCTCATTGAACAATAAATAAAGATTGGATAATAAGAAGTACAATGAACCTTCATAAATTGTAGTAAGAAGGAAAATAGACTTGGGACAGATTTGTGATAACAAACAAATAAACAAACAGACAGACAAAACCAGAAACGTTCTAATTCAGGTAAGAGGTTGAGGCCACAGGTGTGCACAATGGTAAAACGAGGCCATTGAAACTGTTGCTTTGAACTCATAATGAGCTGATAGAATGAAGCACTGCTTTGAACTTACTGTGGACATCCTGTAACTACCTTTTGTGTGACATTTATCTACGATGCAATTTTGTAAAGAACTTTGATTTAAGAAGGAATAAAAAGGCTGGGTGAAAAAAGTGGTGTACTGCTCCATCTACCAAATGTATATATCTGTATGTATGTATGTATGTATGTATGTATGTATGTATGTACATATATATGTAGGTATATGTATATATATATAAGCATAAATGTACACTTGTGAAATTGATGAAACTGATGGTTAAACCTGGCCAAGAGTGTGTGTGTATTCTTGACTTTCTCTTTATCCTTTTACTTTTTTTCTATCTCATGAAGAGGTAATGAGCCTCTTGCCTGGCCAGCAAGAGTTCCCTGAGCTAAAGAGTAAAGAGCTCCAGTAATTAAGTTTCTTCTCCTAACTCCCTACTGCTATCAGCAGGAATGGATTGTCAGAAGCTTCTAGGCCCCAAAACAGTAAGAGAAAGCAATGGGCCAGATGTCATCAGTCTCAGGTCCACCTACTCTGCTCCCACCTCAGTACCTGAATGTTGGGACAGGACCCTGACAAGGCCCCATGGTCCTTTGTTGGGAGAAGACATTTTGCATATCATAAACTTTTGACAAGTAGTGGACATGGGAGAGTAACAGTGACTTACCACATATTTCAGGAGAAAAGAGAAAAGTTGGACTACTACTATAATAAAAGTTTACAAGACTGGTAAGATTTTTTATTTTACCAATTTTATTACATTAGCGCGCGTGCGCGCACACACACACACACACACACACACACACACACACACACACACACAGAGATAAGGTTCCCTAGAAGTCAAAAGAGGACCTAAAGTTCCATAAAAGTTCAAATTACAGATGGTTGTGAGTCAGCAGATGGGGTGCTGGGAACTGAACTCAGGTTCTCTGGATGAGTAGCAACTGCTCTTAGCTGCTGACCTCTCAAGCCCCAGGACTGGCTTTTGAGGGAGACATTTTGACAGTGTCTACCATCATTGATTCTGTTGACTGTGGTGTTTTTCAGGGATTAGCTTCAGGGGAGGGAAGGTTGCATTTGGCTTGGTTTTCTGTCTTATATTTCCGTGCAAAAAGTCTGTTTAAAGTTTTGGCTAGAAATTATGAAGATCCATTTCATCAAACCAGTAATTTGGAAATCCCCAATGTAAGCCCAAATAAAGTGATTTTCATTCTTTCTCCTCTGGTGCAAAGGAGAGTGGTCTCCTGTCCCCTCCTCTTTGCAATAGAGAATCCAGGTTAGTCATGGTACTCCTTCCTTCCTTCAGGTGACATCCCACCATCTGATAAGTGGGTCCAACATGGGCGGTCTTCATAAGTCTCTTAAGTATTATCAAAGCACTATGTTGTGACATGTGACTTGTGCCCAAGTGCATACACACACACACACACACACACACACACACACACACACACACACACAGGCACACAGATGAATAAATACACAAAGATTTGTAACAGAGAAGAATACCTTTATGACCTTGAAAATTCCTTAAAACACCAAAATTTTATGAAAAAAGTTAGACATCCTATGGAAATTTTAAGACCACTGTAAAGAAAATGAATCAGAATTGCACAAACTAAGAGAAAGAATTTCCAGCATTCATGTTTGATAAACATGCATATCTATAATAGAGAAGCCACAGACCACGTTATTAGACATGTTGACTCTGTAAATTAATATTTTACTTTGACAAAACTGGGTACCCGTGGTTATATGAAGGTACTTCACCCCAGGGCCTCAAAGAGAAATGCCTAAATAAGGGTGGGCTTTCCAACAACCAAAACCAGGAGACTGTGACACTCTCCTGGTTCCATTTCACCACCAAAAATATGGTTAGTGAAATCCTCTCAGAGAAGTTCTGCACACCAGCTTGGAAAGCTGGGTTATTATGCAATATTAGTTCAGCCAAACCTTCTGATTCGGCAGCTATGGAAAACACTGGAGGAGAGGACATGTACTCCTGAAGATTTCTGATAATCCTGAGTGTGGGTGTATAATCAGGACTCTGGTTATTTTTATTCAACAGAGGATAATTATAGAATGTCTTGGGGATAGAGTGTTGGGATATGAGAAGGCAGTGTTTGTTCAGTTCCCTTTCTAGGGGAGCTGTACTTACTGCTTACAGGGGCTGTGTGTGTGTGTGTGTGTGTGTGTGTGTGTGTGTGTGTGTGTGTGTGTACTTGACTTTCTGCCTTTAAGCTTATAGTTCTCTGGGGATGAAACGAGGTGCTATGATGAAAGCCAAAAGAAGGGCATTTTAAATTCTATAAATGAAGATTTTAGCTAATCAAGCTCTTTGAGCTGGTAGATGAAATTCTAAGATCTCCGTCAGAGCAGGGGAGAGGGCATACTTCTCAGATCGAAGCTAAAAAAAACAAAAAACAAAACCAAAACCAAAACCAAAAAAAACCCAAAAACCCTTCCCCCAGATCATGTTCCGAGAAGGACTTTGTAATTCTTTAAAACTGATTGTTTTCTGTTTTTTAAAATTTAATTTTTAAATGGCATCTAGTGTGTGTGTGTGTGTGTGTGTGTGTGTGTGTGTGTGTGTGTGTGTGCGCAGGTGCCCTAGGAGTCCAGAAGATGGTTTGTATTTTCTGAGCTGGGGTTACATGCAGTTGTGGGCCACCCAACGTAGGTGCTGAGAACCAAATTTGAGTCCTCTGTAAGAGCAATATGCACTCAACTACTAAGCCATCTCTCCAGCCCCCTTCTTTATTTTTTTTTTAAAATTTTATTTACATAAATGTTGGCAACTTCCTACATGATTATAATGTATTTTTATTTCTCCCAGCCTCTCTTCTCCATCCCACTTCCCACTTCCTTCTTAAACCCCTACTTCTTCCTAAGACATCTCCCTCCTACTTCCACCTCTTCTTTTCAGAACACCCCACAGAACTAATTAGGCTTACTTGTAGTGGGTTGTAACGGGTAATGTGTGTGGAGTTATTTTACTGGATTGTGAGCAAATTATCATTGGTTACATGCTGAAGAAAAAGAATGACCCCTCCCCAATAGCCATTAACTGGCTTCTCAGCTAGGGATGGAGGCTCATGGGTCCCTTCCCCATCTATGCTTGAATGTACTTAGATCTTGTACTGGTCTTGTGCTGGTGAGTTCAGGAATGCAATGGTCATGGCACATCCAGCTTGTCAATCACTCACTAAAAGAAGGAATTAATTCTATCTAACCTTCCTATTGGCTCACTTGCAGTACAGCAGCCCCAGCCATTTAACCACTTGCTTTTGTTTCCCCAAGTACTTGGACGTACACGTATTTTCTATATTTAGAATTCCCTGCACACTGTTTCTTTCTTAGTAGTTCCTAATCGTGAATATTAATCCAATTTTTCTGCTTTGCGTGATAATGAATACGCTTGTGGAGAACATCTCCGCATTAATATTTTATTCGTTTCAGAATATATTTTTAGAATTGTACCCAGACGTGATATTACTGTGTCACTGGATGTAAGCATTTTCAAAGGTCCCAGTATTCCCCTAGACAGACTTTGCAGCCATGCAGAATCACCACCCTCTGAGCACCTCCCCTCCATGCTTCCCCTGACTCCGACAACACTGGGCTCTCCTGGCTAAGAAGTGTGCACCTAAATAGGTAAAAGCGAGTATCTCCAAGGATTTATCCTTTAGTACTATTTTGGTGAGCCATTTTCCAACTGGGGATATTTTTATTTTGTGCTAAGTAAGTGCTTGAAAAGGAAAGATTTTTTCCCATGGTCACCATTGTCCTCTCTCATCATTCTGAAGATCATTTCTTGTTATGTCTTAGCAGTTCTGCACTGTTGCCACACAACAACCAAGGCTGGTTCGCCACTGCACTCAGAAGTCTCCCAGGGGACTTTGATGTGGCTGTTGCAGAGTACTACAAGGACAGATCAGAGTCTGTATGTAATTGTTTTCACTGGAAACGTATAGACACCTGGCTCAAAATCTTTTAATAGCAAGGCTTGGACTCCGTTAACATTCTAAAGTCATCCGAATTACCTTTGTCTGGGTCCTGATAGCTGAGGCTTGGGCTCCACCCCCTCCTCCTCATACCTCATGATGTTGCCTGCGCATAACTCTCTGAAATTTTTGGCATCTATGCCATTCTTGGAACTATCAAAGCATCAGTTTACTCCCTGAAATCCTTATTCTTTTGGGTTTTCAGAGTTCATGAGGAATACATAATCTGGAGTGAGCGGGGCACACTGGTTGACATCCAATTAATGGCAGCTGCTTTCATTCCAGGACTGAAAAGCTGTCCTGGTGCAAATGGTCTCTCAGAGGCTCCTGAGGGTAGATGCCCAGCAGTCTGGCTCCTTGTCCCCTTGTCCCCTTGTCCCCTTCAGGCAGATGGCTGCTTCTGGATGACTGATGGGAGCCCTGCAACTGTTGAGCTGATGATTCCTCAGTTGGATGGTTCTAGAATATGTAATTGGCAAAATGGAATTCAAAGTGAGGGAGCAAAAATCAATAGATAGATAACGGAAGACGTTATTTACATCCTTCAACTAATGAGAAGGCCTTGGGGAGTCTCGTGAAACAATGAATAATCAGTGACAGGGAGTAGTATCTGTTGGGAAAGAGCCATGGGAAGTGTTTATGGGCTGTTCGCTCGTACCTCTCCATAAGGATCTCCACAGAGGAGGTCCCATTTCATATTTGGAGATGAGACACATGCTGCAAAGGACTCCCTGGAAGGTGGTCACTGCTGACATTGCTGCTGAGTTTGTGGGCTGCTGCTTCTGGAAGGGAGACAGACAAGCACATGCTGTGAGAAGCTCATGGCCTGTTCTCTGGAAAACATCTGGAAACTGTTGCAGCAGTTCTGCCCGGAGAGCAAGCTTGTCTGTGGTGATGTCATCAGCCCCTTGGCATTAGACAATTTATATTGATTCTGTATAGGAATCTAGATAAGGGGCTACAGCCCACAGAAGGAAGGCAGAGGTCCAATAATTGCCCTACATCCTCTGACTTCCTGATAATTCTTACAGAAATAGACTGTGTGAAGGGCAAGGAGTGCAGCCCAGCGTGACAGCACACCCACAGCATGTGTGAGGCCCTGAGTTCACTCCCCAAAATCAAAAAGTAATCTCAAAAAGAAATAGAGGGGTTGAGGAGGTGGCTCAGTAGATCAAGTGCCTGTCATGCAAAAGTAAGTTCAGGTCCTTGGCACCCAGCTGTGCATATCTGTAATCCCAGAGCTGGGGGGTAGGGGAGGAAGGGAACAGGACAAACCCAAGGGCTTGCAGGACAGACAGCCTAGCTCTAGGTTTAGTGAGAGATCCTGTATCCAATGGCCACACACACACACACGCACACGTACATACACACACACCACACATATATACACACATGCACAATACACACAGCACACACACTATACACTACACATACACACAACACACACACACACACACACACACACACACACACACACACACACCACCTCTGTACTAGATGACAGCGGAAACTTGTACTGTGCTGATCCAGCTCACAAGAGTGTTGATGTGCTCAAGCTCTTTGACTCACATGAGGATGATTGTATGGTTTCTTCCTTGTCATCGCAGACCATATATGATCTTTGTATTGGCTTTGAGATTCTGTAGCTGTCAGGTGTGCAGCTGGTTCATGCCTTGTTAAGTAGGTAGAGCTCTGTGACTATTCAGGAAAAGACATACAAAGGACTGAATTTTGTTCTTTTTGACTTGAAAGAGGTCAGATTTTGGGAGACTTGAACACCTTGAAATATGTTGATGGAACTACTCTGGTAGTGACTTCTTAGAAGGAAGTGATGCTTGGGAATTAGATGGATGATCGAGAAACTATGAGTGCATTATTCTCTCGACCTAGGTTCAGCTTTCAGCATCCAGGGTGCACAGTTCACAGCACCTATAATTTCAGCTCCTGGAGATCCGATACTCTCTTTTGGTCAGCGTAGTCATCTTCACTTTGATGCACATGTAACAAATAGATACACATAAAATTAAAACTTAAAATACTTTTCTTAAGAGAAGGAAGCAAGTCTTGCTGGCTGCCTTGCTTCCATTAGAGTACAACCCGAGAAAGAGTTCATGGTAAGCACTTTCCCCTTTACTATATGACTGGTACTCTTTGCAATTATTCCGAGTCAATTAAATTCGATTTTGGGGGTTGGATTTATTAATGTTATTAGCACACTTGGCTCTAGTAATGATTACAATTTGCCAAGTGAGCAGTGGGGAATTCACTGTTTAACTTAGAACCATATGATCATTTCTCTCCATTTGTTCCTGAGGTCCCAAGGTTCTAGCTTCATTAAATTACTAGAGCATATCTGTTCACTCATGTTTGCTTTCTCAAAGCAATTAAAAACATTATGGTCTCCTTAAAAAAGTAATCTTACCCAGAAAATATGGCATATTTAATTTCAACTCCACTAAAAAGTTTCTGCTTAGATAAAATGCAAGTAAGTAGCATGTGTTAAGAAAGTAGATATTAATATTATGTTCTTTGTACCCACTTTCACACTTATTTATTTTTTAGTTGAGTGTGTGTGTGTTTGTGTGTGTGTGTGTATGTGTGTGTGTGTGTGTGTGTGTCTCCATGAGTTCATGTATACTACGTGTGCACAGGAGCCTACAGAGTTCAGAAGAGGGTATTAGACTCTCTGAAACTATAATTACAGACAGTTGTGGGCCAGCATGTGGGTGCTAGGAACAAACTTTGAACTTCTGGATGAGCAAGCAGTCAGTGCTCTTAATGGCTGAGCTATCCCCTAGCACCTTACTTCTCTAATGGTGGAAATTCCTTAAGAAATAACTGCAATGTAGATGCAGTGTTCAGAATGCAAATGCTATTCAAATAATAAAATTAAGCATCGTTGATATTACTGAATGACTGGAAGGTGGATGGGTAGATTGATCAACGGATGGTGAATGGGAGAAGGGGGGATGAGAAAGGTAGTTGAACGGACGGATAGATGGATGGATGAATAATGGGTGAATAGATGAATGGGATGAATGGATGGGTAGATGGATGGATTGATGTGGATGGCTTAACATTTTGATTATCTTTGCTGAAATTGGTCCAAAGTTCAGGACTATCATTGAAATACATTGAAGAGTACTCAATGACTATGTTTAGTTTATGGAGCTGCCTGGAAAGCTAGGGAAAATAAATATTTAATTTCCATCTGTAATATCTATGATGCTCACACATAATTCATAAAGTTTTCACACACATAAGATCAGAATTTATAGAAAACCCAATAAAACGTTTTTTTTCCTCAAGACAGCAGACATAAAAATTTTAGAACCAAAATAGATTGATTTTGATGAATTTGGGGTATGCCTGCAGAATATTGACCGGGCAAGACAAACTGTGTATGTGTTCAACTTGACAAACACTCATTGGAAACTTGCCATGTGCCAGGAAGTATACTCAGCAAAAGTGAATATAGACCTTCAAGTTTTATGTCAACTTAACACAAGCCATAGTCATCCGTGAGGAGGGACTCTCAATTGAGAAAATGTTTCCACAAGACTGGGTTGTAGGAACGCTTTTAGAATACTTTCTTAATTGTAAGATTAAGTAATTTATGGGAAGGACCCAGCCCATTGTGGGTGGTGCCATCCCTGGGCTGGTGGTCCTGAGCTCTATAAGAAAACAGGCTGGGCAAGCTGTGAAGGACAAGCCAGTAAGCATCACCTTCCATGGCCTCTACATCAGCTCCTGCCTCCATGTTCCTACCCTGTTTGAGTTCCTGTCCCGACTTCCTTTGATGGCGAGCAATGGTGTGGAAGTGTAAGCAAAGCAAACAAGCAAACCAAACCAAACCACAGCAAAAGTAACCCTGAACTATCAGAAAAAACAAAACAAAACAAAACAAAACAAAAAAACCCCAAGAGATGACTCAGTATGTAAAGGAACTTGCCGAAAAGCCTGATGACCTGAGTTCGTTTCCGTGACTTATGTACCATGGCAGATTCCCTTTCTCCGATTTATGAATAAATACAATAAATCTAAAACAAAATTAGAAAGTTAATATATTCATTTCTGCCTTCTCAGTGATCATGTGATCTCACTGAGAAGGTGCCGTATAAACAGATGCTCTTGGTAAATTATACTGAGGTGATGTACAGTTGCCTTTAGTGTCATGGGAGAGTGCATTATAATGTTCTTGAAGACAGTGACAGCCTTATTCGTCTCTATTCCTCAGTGCCTAGCTGAGTTCGTGGGATCCTGCCAGTGTTCACAAAATATCATTAAGTTGATAACCCTTGGTATTGAACTGCTATTTTTTTTTTTTTTGGAGAAGTTGATGGTTAGAAAACTAGCAATAATGATATTAATGGTAAAACCTAATACTCATTGAAAGTTTATTGTGTGTTGAGAATACTAATTTATGCCATTTCTCAATAACTCTTTGGGACACATGAGCTAGAGACATAGGCTTGCTATTTTACTGATGATTAAGTAAAGACACAAATTAGTTTTACATTTGGTCACCATGGAAAACTCAAACTCAACAGTGGAAGGAGCTACTTAGATACAGGAATATTGAGAGCCAAGAAAGAATGATGAGAAATTAACATATATAGATATCTACTAAAGAACTTTGGCTTCGTGCTATTGGAAGTCACTGTGTATCTTAAGGTAGTGACATCAATATTCTTACGGTCTTATTTAGGCCATTTTATGTTCTCGGTGGAAGGTGGGTAGAAGCCACGAGGTTGACATAGATGCACTCTGCAGACTGTAGAAGTGATACAATGGCAAGAGGAAGAATGATAAAGGGTGTTAAAGAGGCAAGTGGGAACCAGGCTGAGGAACATGAAAGTTATTCTAATACATATGTATATATGTATATATATTTCTATATAAAATAGAGTTATTCTAATATATTAGAATATATTCTAATATATATGTATATATGCAAGATCATTGGGACATTCTGCAGCACAAGAATGAAGTGACTAAACATACGGTTTAGAAATGTCAATCTATTAGGAAAAAAGGAGAATGTTGAGGAGATTGGAGTTTGGGAAGCTATGTTTAGAAGCCCTCATCACATTGAGGCAAGAGATGAAGGCAATATGACTGTGTGGCAGGACCCCAGCTTCAGGCAGCTTCCAGACATGTTGACTGAACAATCATCAGTGAAAACAGAGAGAGGTGGGAAGAGAATGGAACAGAAGCCACCGCAGATCCGTGTTTGTCTCCATCATCCCTGTTGACTGTGTGCATTCCCACTGACCCTGCTGAGGGTACCAATTTGTATGTTAACTTTTGTGGTTGCCCTACTTAGATTGTTGCCAGGGTTTCGTGATTTTCAAGCGTGGAGAGAGCACCTTAGGCAACGGTAATTCCTAGATACTTCATAATTTTCTAGAATTTTTTTTTAGGAAGGAGTAGAAGAACCCTAGTGACCAACCAGTTTCTTTGATCAAGTCTCTACTGGTCCTTATGATACTGGACAGACAAGAAGGTAGATATGAGGTAACCAAGAAAACCTCAGCTGCTTCTGGACAGCTTGTGTCTCCTGAGAGTCAGATGACTTCTGTGGCTAAACTTCTCGAAGCTACAGTGAAGTGGTCCCATTACATTAGAAACCAAGGCACTGGGGATATTCCCTAATGGCTGTGTATATACATTAGCAAAGGATCTAAATCCTCAAGAGACTGACTTGGTCACAGTAACAATATCACTTAGATTGATGTCTGGGTGCTTCCCTTTGCTCTGCAGCCCTTGTGGGATTTTCCAGAGGACAATTGGAAGAAATATTCTAAAGATATATGATCCATCTTAATTTAGGAAGGAAAAAGAGCCTACTCATCCCAGGAATAAGCTTCTCATCTCACACATTCATTACAAATCTTATTAAAACAGTAGCGTGTGGGACTGGAACATGGCTCTGTCAGTAGAGTCCTTGCCTTATAAGCACGAGGACTGGAGTTTGACCCCCAGCAACTAAATAAAAACCCAGATGTGGTGTTGTGTTGTTATAATCCTATGATGGGCAGGCCAAGGGGGGAAAAGCTCTGGAGCTTGTGGGCCAGTCATTCCACCATCATCAGCAAGGAGTCACAGGTCCAAGTGAGTGACCATCTCAAAAAAACCAACATGGTGGGTGCTGAAGGTCAGGCAACTAAAGTTGACCTCTGGCCTGTGAATGCATCTTCATATACATTTTTGCCCTCCCCAGCCCCTCATCTGCATATGTACCACACCCACACAAATAAAAATAACCACGCACAAATATATAACATTAAACAGTGGCACATACCCCCCTATGCTGCTACTCTCTTTGGGGACAGCCCACTTCCATCTCTCACTAGAGTTGCATCTTGACAAACCTCTCCTTAAACTGTGTCTGTACTGGCTGGTTTTGTGTGTCAAATTGTCACAAGCTGGAGTTGTCACAGAAAAAGGAGCCACAGTTGAGGAAATGCCTCCATGAGATCCAGCTGTAAGGCATTTTCTCAACTAGTGATCAAGGGGGGAGGACCCAGTCCATTGTGGTTGGTGCCATCCCTGGGCTGGTGGTCCTGGGTTCTATAAGAGAGCAAGCCGAGCAAGCCAGGGGAAGCAAGCCAGGAAGTAACATCCCTCCATGGCCTCTGCATCAGCTCCTGCTTCCTGACCTGCTTGAGTTCCAGTCCTCACTTCCTTTAGTGATGAACAGCAACGTGGAAGTGTAAGCTGAATAAACCCTTTCCTCCCCAGCTTGCTTCTTGGTCCCAATGTTTATGCAGGAACACAAACCCTGACTAAGACGATGTCTGACGATATGAGCAAAAAGACCCTGGTAATGCTTTGCCACAGCTCCTCACAGCTCCATGGTATCATCACTTGCATCCGGCCCCTCGACTAATAAAGTTGGCAACATGAAGTAAAAGCTTCAGGCACGTGTTGGCATACTTCATAATGCTTTGGCTTTTTGAACAAGTATGACTTTGAAGATGTTGAAATTTGTCATTTTTCCTCTTCTTAGGTCCCTCAGCTACAGTAGGAACATGCTCTGTGCTGGATGACAAAAGATTTAAGCGGTATATCTGACAGGACTCTGCTCTCCTAGCCAATTGGCTTTCCTCCTTCATCTGCACATTAATAACCCCTTTTGGTGCTTCCTCCCCCACCCACCCCACCCCTGCAGCTCTTCTTTTGCAACCCTGTGCATTCTCTCAGGTGCTGTTTACAGCCTACTGCTTCTGTGCAGCCTTCCCTGACAGGCGCCACACCCCCTTGTCAGCAGTCTTTGGTTCTCCTGAACTTATGGAGACGCCTCTCCTCCACTTGAATGCCCTGGTTTTCCAGATGAGAAAATAAAAATTGGTAGGTATGGGGATGGCCTGACCCTGAAGCTGGGCTCCTTGCGTTTTACCACATGCCCACGTCTCCGGTAGCTGTCTCTCAGCTGTCTGGGCAAAGATGGGCACAGGTCAGCAATACCAGTGAATAGCACAGAGCATGTGCAGAGGCAAACCTGTTCTCTACATGTCCGTTTGGCTGGCAATGGGGTTATGCATCAAAGTTCACTGCTCAGTCTGGCATCTGCCTTCAGTCTGTGTTCTGGTTTTGTGATTCTGGTGGGCAAATTTCTTGTCTAAGCAGTTAGGCTAACATCTTCCTCACAGATATTACTGACTCTGGGTAAGCTTCCACACACACACACACACACACACACACACACACACACACACACACACACACACACACACACCCAATTCCGAGAAGAACATTTTCCTGTTAGCATATTTTCTGGGCCAGTAAAACCAAAGGATTCACACCTTTCAGCATCTTTCAATGGTATAGTTATTCATTTTGATTCTAAGCTAAGAGGAATCATCACTGGCTCATTTTAAAGTAGATCGGCACTCCCTGAGCAAATGGGAAACAAAGTGTATGCGTTTCTGCTTTTGCCACAGTGGTAGAAGATTTGAAAAGTGAAACCCTTTGGCCTAAATGCACTTCAGATCTCAGACAAGATAAGTTATCTGTGCCCAGATAAGTTTGACTGAGCAGCTCCTCCCTTCATTTAAATCTGTGATAAAGGAAGAGTCCACGGGGGACCACGGAGCAGCATGGGCTTGCAATTTTGCATCATCGTACTTACTGTTTTATTGTACACTTGCAATATGAAGTTGGCTAGCAAACTAAATGGAAAATGGAGGGAGGGAGGGCCAAGATAGCACATAGTTGATATATCTCATGGATACCTTTTGTGCACTTAATGCTAGATGGGGTATGAGGCATTGCAAATAAAGATTTCATTTCCACTCTTGAAAGGCTCATGGGGACACAGCTATTCATAACCCAAACAAGAAGTGCCGAAGATCCAAAATTCAGAGTCCCTGGTGCAGACATACTGACGATGGGGCACATAGGCCTACAGAAGAGGATTCCTTTGAGCTGAGGTCTAAAAGAAGAAAACTTTGCCCAGGGAATAGAGCAGTGTAAACGGAAGAAAGAACATGAGAAGACAGAGAGATGAGAAAGGTAGAGAACGTTCTAGAACCGACAAGTGATTGTAGACCAAAGGATGCTATGGGGTTGTGAGGAAAATAAGGGGACCTATGCAGAAAGATAGGAGAAACTGCAGTGACTTGAGATTTATTTTCTAAGCACATAGAGTTATTGAAAGATACTTAACAATCAAGAAGGCCGTCGCTACCCAGAAAATACATGTGTGTATTTGCCCCAGAGAGACTCATATACTCTCTCAACCATTGTTATCAACATCACTGCTTTAGAGAGAGACCATCTGGGTGACATACAGAGACCTTGGATACGTTTAGGAGCCCATTAAGAGTTGGCCATTTCTCCCCATGGACTCCACAAACTTAGATTTAATCAACTTTGCTTGGAGAATTTACCAGAGTGAGAAGACACTGAAGATGCACAGACATTTTATGCCCTTGTTATTATTCCCTAAGCCATAACTACTTACACAAAAGTGCAATGTATTGGGCAGGCCTAGAAGTCAGAGGTGTGTTAATGTTCCCGGGAAGGGTGTGTAGTGGCTAGAGAAATAGTATACAGTTTTAGGGAAGGAACTGGAGTGTATGTGGATTTTGGTATCTCTGGGAGCTCGAAGGAATCCTTCACAGATACCAAGGGATGACTCTAAAGGTCAGTTGGAGGCATGGGAACAACAAGTTCAGCTGGCCTGAGGAAGGAAAGACTGACGGAACACAGCTGGGAAGGTGGTGCAGGAATCACAGACGACTCTTATATCCAACGTGATGACTGAACTGTTGGTGGCAGGAAGATGCTACAAATGGGTAAAGTACTTGCTGTGCAAGCAGAGGACTCTATGTTCAGATCCCCGGGACCCGCAGAAGCAAGACATAGCAGCTCACGTCTGTTAATCCCAGGGCTTGGGACCAGGCGCCTACCTCCCTCTTTTACTTTATCTTGAGTTTACTGACACCATCCACTTGAGGACCGTGACCTTGGTTCTGCTCCTGAAACACCCAAGAGCCCCTCTTAGAGCCTTCGCCTATGCCATTGTTGCTCATCTGCTAGATCTTTCTATTTGTTGTTTCTTTGGCATGATCCTTGCCATGATCTCTGCTTAACAGCCATCACCCTGGAGAGTTTCTTTTCCTCTTCCACATGCAAAGGAACTTGTTCTCCTTGATGGTGACACAATCCCCTTGATTATCATCACAGACATTTTATCATCCAAATTATGTTGTTTGTGATTCGAGATGCCTTTAGAGTTCTGAACATCTTCCCATGGACTCTCCATGATACCTGGGGTCCTGTCTACTATTGTGCCTCTGGTGTCTAAGACAACCGATAGAACAAGGTTTCTGCCGAAATCCGTGCTTGCTCAAGGATGTAGTGTTTGAATTAGAGAGGAGGGAAGGATAAATGAAGGAGGGAGGGAGGGAGGAGGGGAGGCAGAAAGAAAGAAAAGGAAGGAGGAAGAGGTGGGAGATGGAGAGGAAGTAATGTAGAACCCAGAGCCTTGGCCTCACTCACACCACAGGAACCAGAGAAGTCTTTCAAGGGAACAGAGAACTAGCTGAGTCATGAAGACCGGGAGAGTCCAAGTTCCTCTAAAAAACATTGGCCATTTGAGCTTGGGGAATCAGAGATGAGTCTGAGTAACATCCAAAATACAGAGCTGCCTCCAGGACAGTGAAATGGGCACACCTGGGTCTTTATGCCGGGATGTGTAGTCCCTGGCTCCTCTTCAGCAATCCGTTTGAAACTTAAACTACATTATTATCATTATTATCATATGTGTTTGAGTGCAGACACTTGTGTGCTGCAGCGTGTATGTGAATTTGAAAGGAAATATTTTGGGAGTCCATTTTCCCTCCTTACCCTGTTTTGAGGCAGTGCCTCTCTTGTTTCTGCCTCACTGCCTGCTCCAGGTTAGCTGGCTTGGGAGTTCTTGTCACCGTCTCCCGTTTCCCTGTAGGAGTGCTGGGATGACACACGGGTTCACCTCATCCTGCTTCTTTATGTAGGTAGCAGGGACAGAACTCAGGTTGACAGACTTGTATTGCAAGCACTTTGTCCACTGAGCCCTCTCGCTGGCCCTTTGGTGATCTTTTGAAGAACTGACCCATAAATGAATGAATGAATGAATGAATGAGTGAGTGAATGAGTGAATGAATGAATGAATGAATGAATGAATGAAAAACCTACCTCAGCAATGCCTTTTTCCCTTCTCTTTCTTATTCTGGATCCTTCTGCTAAACCCCTATCAATCACAAGCATGCAATGAAAAGGGGTAAATTTCAGTCAAGAGGAAGAAACAAGGAATATTCTATCCTTACCTTTTGTCGATGCCTCCAGGATTCTTGTCTCCCCGGGAGAAAGCTTGGCTCTTGAGTGCTTTACGGTCATCTGTTGTTCAGCTGAACCACTGCTGTGTGCTGTTTGTGAAAGACACTGTCAAGGAGGGTGCCAAGTGGCTGTTGTCTCAGGCCACTCACTAGAGTTGAGTTCTCAGTAGAAGAGAGCTGTAGAAGAGAGCTGCATCCCTGCTCACTCTTGGGTCTTCTGCATTCAAAAGACTTCTCCAGGTTTCAGTAATTGGCTTTTAGGGCTTGTATGCGAAGCCTCCCCTACTTCCTCCTTCTATTCTCATACCATCCTCTCCTTTCTTCTTCAACACTGGATGGCAAACCTATAATCATTTGGCTGTGCACTGGCACATTGGGCAGACTGACGGCTATGACTGAGCATTGCTCTCATGTTTCCTATGCCTATTAGTTATTCCTATCAGCATGCTGGCCTCTTGTCACGGTCACGTGGCATCGGTATCACCGTTTTCTCTCTGAGGGCATTCACTTTTTTCTTTCTTTGTGCGTGTATTCAAAAGCCAAGGTGGGGAAATCTCAGATATGGTTTCCTGGGAGTCATCCACATGGTGCGGATTTGTTTGTTTGCTTTGGTTACTTATTAAATTTGAGGTACCCTCACTAAACTCAAAGTTGACTGCACAGGTTAGGCTGGCTGGCCAGCAAGCCCCAGGGACCCACGTCCCCAGGTCTGGTATCACAACTGTGTGCCACCACACCCAGCTTTCTTTTTGACACCGATTTCTAGGGATCAAACTCAGGTCCTTCTGACTGGGAGGCCAGCACTTTGCTAACTGACCCGCGTCCGAGCCCTGCCTTTTTTAAGCTTTCTGAACTGATGTTGAGCATCTGAAATCATGACAGAGCTGCTTTACTTGGTAATTATCTAAAAGCCAATTAAAATAGCCAATTATTGCCATTAAAAATAATCGTCCTTTATTTTTCTTTTTGAAAAACAAAATAAGGAAGACGTGTCTAATGTAGGTAGGTCCGGCTGGTCTCAAACTTGCTATTTAGATAAAGACGACTTCAAACTTCTGATCTTCTTACCTTCAGCTCCTTGACATATTGCAAGTATGTGTCAGCTTGCCAGGTTCTCTAATGTCTGTCCTTTAGAACTACCTTTGTTTTATGAAGTTTCCAGAAGAGGCATTAGCCCAAAGCTAAATCCCAACTAATTAATACCTACAGAGGCTGACCGCTTTGTTCCTAAGGATAACCACGGGGCCGCCTGGGTTTATGTGGCTACTCCAGGCATGTTCGCTTCTCGTCGTCGGTGATCCAATTTTGCTGAGATTTATAGAGTGTTTTCTTAGTTCGATTGATTTAACTAAGATTATTAATATTCCTAGTCATGTTTTTTCTAATCAGGGAGGTGAGAGTCGTGGGAGGAATTGTAATTACGAAAAGCCAACATCAGCCACAGGTGCATTCTCTTTCAAGGTTCCTCGACGCTGTCCCTCCAGCAGCATCACTGCTGTGCCCACCTAACGTTTCCTAGCCCCCTCCACGTCCTAGCTTTCATCCGTCACCTTCCCAGTTTCCCGTTGTGGCCTCAGCGGTGTGTATCACCCATGGAGTTGTGTTACTGTACGTGGGCTCAGAAGGTGTCCTTGCATATTCTGCCCTGTTGCCTGCGTCCTTTGATCTTGCGCTGGGAGGCAGTGAAATGTACTGATGAGTCCTCGCATAATTAAAGTTTATCTTCTAAACATCCCCAAATATTTTTTCAAGATCCCAACCATTTTAATAGAAATCTCTCTAAATATATCACACACCTGACTGCCTCCTTCTAAAAACAAAATGTAATTTCTCCCAGAGAGCCGGCAGTGCGTGGAGGGAGGGAGGGGGGAGTATCCGCCTGTCTTTGTTTGTGCTTCAGATTTTCTCTGTGACTCCAAAGCGATACCACATGTTAATTAGGCCGATGTTTGTCCTCTGACTCCTTGTCTTCATGAAGCTTACAATTTTATGGAGTGAGAGAATATGTAAATATGTCAGAGACATAATTAGAGATAAACACCGAGGGTGCCAGAGAACTGTGCGGGTGAAGCGTAAGTCGCAACCTTATTTGGTCAGACGGGATGCATAAGAGAAAGGTGAGGAATCCAGAACCCCTTCTCCGAGGATGAACACAGGTTTATCTTAAGGATCAGAAGGTGCATGAAGCTCATGGTAAGGTGCAGAACAATCAAAGGCAGACTTAAAACAACGTGGCGTGTCTGCTTGACAGACCTGTAACTCAAATAACAGTGAGTGGGGAAACTGATGATGAGAACGAGGCTGGTGAAAAATCCCAGAAGGTTATCAGTATGGTGAAGGGGCTATTGTACCAAAATCAATTTCTTACTTGGTTTGGTGTGTGTGTGTGTGTGTGTGTGTGTGTGTGTGTGTGTGTGTGTGTATGTATAGATGTGTATGTGTATGTGTGTCTATGTGTGTCTGTCTCTGTGTGTGTCTATGCGTGTGTTTGTGTGTCTTTGTGTGTGTCTATGTGTGTGTTTATCTATGTGTGTGTTTGTGTGTGTTTGTGTGTGTCTGTGTGTGTTTGTGTGTGTGTGTGTGTGTGTGTGTGTGTGTGTGTGTGTGTGTGTGTGTGTGTGTGTGTGTGTGTGTGTGTGTTGTGTGTGTGTGTGTGTGTGTGTGTGTGTGTGTGTGTGTGTGTGTGTGTGTGTGTGTGTGTGTGTGTGTGTGTGTGTGTGTCTGTGTGTGTGTGTGTGTGTGTGTGTGTGTGTGTGTGTGTGTGTGTTGTGTGTGTGTGTGTGTGTGTGTGTGTGTGTGTGTGTGTGTCTGTGTGTGTGTATGTGTGTTTGTGTGTGTAGGCCAGAGGACAACCTCAACTGTTGCTCTTTAGGGACCATCTGCCTTGTTTTTGTTTTTTTAAATATATATGTGGTGTTGGGGAGGGCACATATATACTTTAGCACAGCTTGTGAGAGTTAGTTCTCTTCTTTCATCAAGTGAGATCCAAGATCAAACCCCGGTTGACAGGCTTGGCAGCAATCGCCTTTACCCACCGAGCCATCTTGGCGGCCCATCATGCTTTTGGAGGACTAGCTTAGAACTCACCAAGTAAACTGGGCTATTCTCCCAGCAAGCTCTAGAGGCCTTCTTGTCTCTGCCCCCTTCATGACGAGTGCTTGCCACCGTGCCAGCATTTGAAAGCATGGGTCCAAGGGAGCAAAGTCAGTTCTTTGTGCTTCCAAGGCAAGTGCTTTACTGGCTGACCCATCTGCCCTGCTCCTCTCCTCTGATTGATTGTGGGAGGACACTAGAGAACCATAAACAGGGAAAGAATGTGGTTGGATCTGGGGCTTAGTAAAATGATTATGCTTCTGGAACGTTCTTGAATCCAACAGCCAGAGATCAAACAGCCAGTAAGTGCAGAGATTGCCAACTCCTGGGGAGTCGGACGTGAACAGAGTAGATGCTCTCCTTGCTCTGCCTCCATTAGAACTGGACATGTCATGGAAGTTTAGCCGAATAGTGGGGATACATTGTGAGAGATTTTGGCACCTATGATGTAGACAGGACTCTACATGGATATAGAAGGGGGCTCTAAGGAAAATCCCAGGCTCCCTGTGGGGCAATGACCTGGTGATTGGTGCTGACTAGAGCAGTCCAACAATGACTTGAGAGAAAAATGATCTTATCTTATCTGGGAGCCTTTCCTGACTGACCAATCTCACTCTTCCTTTGGATAATCACTTCCTTTCCATCTTGCCTCAGTATCCCCCTGAAAGACCTCTAACGTTCCTTTTATTGTTAAAGGAAGACATGAATTTACTGATTCTTGTCCTCCGTTGTACTCTGAAATCTCATTTGTCATTGCAAACTGGGGAGGGAGCACCTGGACACTTGATGCTTCATGAAACTTTAGTTAAATTACCAGCAAAAAATTACCAGGAAAGAAGTGAGGGGGTAAACAAGGAGACGAGAAAGAGCTGACTCAGCAATTTGACTTAGCGCCTTGTACAACAGAGCTGATAGTTCATGTTGGAGCTTGTTAAATTAGGAGTCTCTGTGGGATGTGAGTACACGAAGAGAGACTGGGCATTTAGATGTCTGTCTGGGACAGCATGCATGGTGTGTTTTTGATGCAATTTAGACAGAGTGTTCCCAATGTCAGTTAAGTCAAGGAGGAGTAGAATTTCAGAGGAAGAGGTGGTACCAGATATCACAATAATGTGGTTGAACAAAATAAGGAGCAGAAAGTCTATTGCACATGGCAGCCATCTTGGCAAAGATAGCTTCAGGTTAGTGGTAGAATCAAAAGCCAGGTACAGACATTGGGAGGTCCACTGAATATAGTATGTTCCTTCCAGAACCTTCTAGAAAGTAATGCACGGGATAGGGTGGCTACTGAAGTTGATAGGGACCATTAGATGAGACAAATGGTATGTCTTGGTCCCAGGGAGAGGGAAAGGTACAGGTGGCTTGTGTATAGGAATATACTCAGTCACCAGGCCAGAGGAGAAAGAGTAGATGTCACAGGTTCTCATAGGAAATGGGAAGGAGGACTGGGGAGAAGACTCAGTTAAACGAAGCGCTTGCTGCATAGGGATAAGGAGCTGAGATCTGATTCCCAGCAACCTCATAAAAGGGCAGGAGCAGTGGTGCCCACGCGCAATTCCAGTGCCAGGTGGACAGATGCAAGAGGATCCTTAGAGCTCGATGGCCAGAAATCTAGACTCATGGATGAAGCTGAGGTTCAGTGAGAGACTATGTCTCAAAATCAATCAGTCAGTCAATCAACCAGCCAACCAACCAACCAATCAAGTCTTATAGGTGAACTCGGAGTTAGGTGAGAGACTATGCCTCAAAACAAACAAACAAACAAGCAAACAAGGTAGAGAGCAATTGGGAATGAGCGTTAACATAACTCTCTGGCCTCTATACACACATGCACATAAACTTGCACACAAAGCTCCTCTTCCTCCAACACACACACACACACACACACACACACAGATATATACACACACAGATACATACATACACACATGCACGAACATACACACAAACACACACATACAAACACACAAACACACACATACAAACACACATACACACAAACACACATACATACACACACATACACACACATACATACACACATACACACACATACACACATATACAGACACACATACACACATACACACACATACACACACACGGATACATACACACACAGATACATACATACACACATGCACGAACATACACACACACACACACACACACACACACACACACAAACACACACACAGGCAAAGGGAGATATGGAGGAGTTTGATTGAAACCAACACAGAGGGCCTAAGCCTTCTCGATGCAGTGAAGCACCAGGATACACAAAGCCACGGACCAAGAGGATGAAAGGAGGAGTCTGACCTCCTCACAGAAGGGCAAGAAGAGCTATAGCATCATGTAGTGAACGGAGCAGGGATGGCTGGGAGCACATGGAAGAGGGTGCACATAGAGTGCCTAGGAGCCGCTGCCCACACATCTCTCCAGCCTGACTATAAGGTTTATTCTTTAATTGCCTTAATTCCCTGCCTGATTCCAGCAATTGTTTTGTATCTTTGATCTCCCTTCACAACCTGCCACAGGGAGCAATTTATAGCCCCTGTTGCTTAGGGCAGACTGGAAGTGCTCCAGCAGAGTGCTCCTGGAAACTGTCCCTGGGACACAGAAGACACTCACATTTCTGCCCCCGTTCACTGCTTCCCTCCCAGGATCTGGCCAAGAAGCATTAAAATACAGCCCTCGTGCACATCAAAATTGTCCAGCAACTCATTTAAAAATATATTTATGGGGCTGAAGAGATGGGTGAGTAGTTAAGAGTACATGCTGTTCTCTCTGGTGACCTGAGTTCAGTTCAAAGCACCCACACTGGGTGGCTCACAACTCCCTCTGACTCCAGTTCCAGACAATGCAATACCCTTTCCTGGACTCCACAGATACCTGCACTCATGTGTCCACAAACACACACACACACATGTATTTAAATTTTTAATTGCATTTATTCTTTGAATGTTTCATACATTTACACAACATATTTTAATACTACCCACCACCCCCTCCCTCCAACTTCTACTGTCTCCTGTCCTGTCTTCCTCCAAGTTTATGTTTTCTTTTTGTTATTAAGAAAACTTCTGAGTCTAATTAGTTCTGCTAATGTGTGAGGGCAACTGTTGGGGCACCGGTGACTTGACAGTGTTCATATCTGCAAAGGAGATTGTCCCCAAAGGAGAGTCCATCGGCAGCCACCAAATGGCAATAGCTTCTCTGCTAATGGTGGTATCTCCAGGGGGTTTGCTCCCATCCATGCTAGAACCTTGGCTGGCTTTATCTTGTGTACATTTCTGCCCCCGTTCACTGCTTCCCTCCCAGGATCTGGCCAAGAAGCATTAAAATCCAGCCCTCGTGCACATCAAAATTGTCCAGCAACTCATTTAAAAACATATGTATGGGGCTGAAGAGATGGATGGGTAGTTGAGAGTGCATGCCACAGCTACTGCGAACCCATGTGTGCAATATTCATATCATATCTAGAAGCCAGCTTCTCAGAACCTCCCTCTTCCTGACCAGCCCTTATATTCTTTCTGCCCCCTCTTCTGCAGTGTTGCCTGAGCTTGGGATGGGGGAGGGTGGGTAAAGATGATTCGTCCACAGCCGAGCACTCTTGGGTCCTTACGCTCTGCATTTTGATCAGCTCAAGTCTAAGGGTATGGAGCTAAATATACAGAAGGGAGTTGACAGCATCAGCAAGGGTCCACTCCCGGGCCTATGATCTCCCGAACCTTGGTCTACAGGCATTGAATTTCTCCTGTGGAGCAGGCCTCTTATCCAATCAGAAATTACTTGGATACGGCTGCTCTGACTTTCCCTGCTACCCTCAATCGTGTGTGGGCTACCCTGGGTTGGTTGATGGAGGACAAGGCATCTTGGGAAGCTGTGCTTTCAAGGTCTTTGTTCAGATTGTTGGAGGTACTCTGCTCCGCACACTCCTTCTCAGTAGTCAGACTATCGGTCAACAGCCCCAGCTGCGTAATAAAGTTCCACATGATTGGTTAAAACCAACAGAGGGTCTCTCTTGGATCCACAAGTCCATGCTTTGTACATCAAGCTCCCAGCACAGCCATGCTCACCTGAAGCCTCCATGGTAGACCTCTTCTTCCTTGCTTTTGTTTGCTGCTGCTGATCCCCAGTGTTCCTCAGAACCCTTTGGCTTGTGGTTATGTCCTGATTCCCGCTCTGTCTCTCTCTGATCTTTACTTCCTCGCTGTGGCTGTCAGTTTCCTGTCTTCGCCCGGCCTTTATGTAAGATATATACCAGGTACAGAATTTAGGGCCAACGTTCAGGCATCATGAACTTAGTTTAACTAATTACGTGTAAAACAACCTCATTTTGACCTAAGATTACATTCTGAGGTACTGGAAGGACATTGGTGTCAGGAAAGACCTCATTTAAATCAAGCCCTTGCCTTCATTCCCACCATCGATGCCCTGAGATCTAGAGATGGTCCTTTCTTCATCAGAATCTGAGAGTCACCTTACCATCTGTAGTCTTCACCCCGGTTCAGGACTTGGCTCCCATTCTGGGATCCTGGGCATCCGTTTTCTTGACAAGGAGTGTACCTATCTCGATCATGAAGGCGAGATGTGTAACCAGTCATGGCACCTTCCTCCAAGCACAGCTCTTGCCTAGACTCATAGGAGTGGGGCTTATGGGAGTCCCTACCTGCCAGTAGTTCCTATCCCAGCCTCTAGATGGAGAAATAGAGACTTAGTAACTATAAATCCTAAAAATACTTTTCCGGAGTCCTTGTAACAAAAGATTAAGAGCTATGGGCAATTATCGACTGTTGAAAGACAGACACTCTGCCTCCTCCAGGGACCAGCCCTGGACAGGTTATCCAGTCCCAAATGGTTTTGCGCTCTCGTGCTCGCTCTCTCTCTCTCTCTCTCTCTCTCTCTCTCTCTCTCTCTCTCTCTCTCTCTCTCTCTCACACACACACACACACACACACACACACTCAACAGACTCAGAATTTACATATACACATGTGTGTGTACACATGTGTAACAGTGACACTTAATAAGAAGAGGTCCCAGGTCTGAGGGAGGATGGGGAAGACATAGGAAGAGTTGGGAGGAGGACTGAGAGGGAGGGCTGGAAACAAAGTGAGCGCAGCACCCAGGCGTGAAATTCTCAAAAGAGAAAACAAACAAAATCCTCCCTGGAAAAAAGAAGAAGAAAAAGAGCGCTATCCTGCAACCATCGATCCCTAGATTCCTGAATTTCATTAAAACGAAACCTTACAATCATTGCTATGGGGGGGGGGGTTGAGGGTGCAGGGCATCTGTGTTTGTTGGTGAAAGTATTTGACTTCTGTGAAGCGGGAGACAGTTTGTAATAATTCCTGTTTTGCTATGCTACCTAGAGCCATTTGCCAGCGCTTTAGCCCTGGGCTGTAATCTTTCCTTTTCCTGATTCTCATTTTTAGTTTTCAGTGCTCCCCTTGCCTCACTGACTGGAGAGGCAGGTCTTCATGCTGGTGGTGGCTTGTCCCTTCTCTCGTTTGTTCAGTCACAGGAGGAGGCCCAGTCTGTAGTTTACAAACAACAAACCCATTTGTCCTTTCACCAGCCTGTGGATTAGACCCTGAATCCTAAGGCTTGTGTTGAAACCTTAATCCCCAAGCCAGGGCACTATTGGGGGTGGGGCCTACTTAATTTGCAGGCCTTCCCTTGAAGGGGGGGGGGATAGTGGGATCCTGGCCCTTTCTCCTCTCTCTTTTCCTCTTCCTGTCCCCAGGAGACAAGCAGACCTCTCCATACTTCTGCCATAATGCACTGTGTGAGCATGAACTGAAGACCGAAACCAAGAGCCCAAACAAACCTTTCCCTCTTTTAAGTTGATTATCTCAGGTGTTTTGTTAGAGCAACAGAAATCTGACTTACAAGATCAGCAGCCCAGTGTTGTGTGTAAGAACTTTGTCACTGAGAACCTTGGAACCCCCCCCCCCTCTTGTTTCTTGTTCTCACAAGGAGGGCGTGAGAACAGGTAAGGTAGTCCTGCCACCTACCTCTTCAGTAACTTTCTTTTTTTTCTCTTTCATTCTTTTTTTCCCATCTTTATTAACTTGGGTATTTCTTATTTACATTTCAATTGTTATTCCCTTTCCCGGTTTCCAGGCCAACATCCCTCTAACCCCTCCTCCTCCTCTTCTCTATGGGTGTTCCCCTCCCCAACCTCCTCTCATTACTGCCCTACCCCCAACAATCATGTTCACTGGGGGTTCAGTCTTGGCAGGACCAAGGGCTTCCCCTTCCACTGGTGCCCTTACTAGGCTATTCATTGCTACCTATGGGGTTGGAGCCAGGGTCAGTCCATGTATAGTCTTTGGGTAGTGGCTTAGTCCCTGGAAGCTCTGGTTGGTTGGCATTGTTGTTCATATGGGGTCTCGAGCCCCTTCAAGCTCTTCAGTCCTTTCTCTGATCCCTTCAACGGGGGTCCCGTTCTCAGTTCAGTGGTTTAATTGATGGCATTCGCCTATGTATTTGCTGTATTCTCGCTGTGTCTCTCAGGAGAGATCTACATCCGGGTTCCTGTCAGCCTGCACTTCTTTGCTTCATCCATCTTATCTAGATTGGTGGCTGTATATGTATGGGCCACATGTGGGGCAGGCTCTGAATGGGTGTTCCTTCTGCCTCTGTTCTAAACTTTGCCTTCCTATTCCCTCCCAAGGGTATTCTTGTTCCTCCTTTAAAGAAGTAGTGAAGCATTCGCATTAACTTTCTGGAGTGGGTCTCCCTACCCCTCCATCATAACATAAAGCAATCTCCCTCCTTCTGTCGAGAGCACACACTAGAAAACAGGAGGCGAATCCAGAGAACTGAGGTGGACACCAGACATACAAGCAGGACTATTTACAGACCCACAGGCCCCGGGAGGGAAGTGTAAACAGATCTGTTTGTTCAGCAAAGGGATTGTTTTTCCGCATTTCTACTTCATTCATCAACGCTCAAAAGAGCATTTTTGTCAGTCCTGGTTCTCCTATCCTCCCACCAATTTGTGTTCTACAATGCCTCTGTTTCTCTAACCATTGATTTCCCTCTCTAATCCGCCCTAGCGCCCTCTCTCCCTCTGCTGGGATATTTATGATCAAGTAGCTCGTATGCTGTTGGCCATGCATCAATTTACCTTTGAACACTTTCTATTTCCTTTGTGGCTCTCTCTTCAATAGCTTTATCCTGCTTCACTTCCCCAGCATTTGCTCCATTCTTCCAAAATTAGCTCCACTAAAATGTAATGTCTCTAGTTTCCCCTTCTGCTGTGGCTTCCATCCACCCTGGTGTAAACACGACTATTAATAGACAATCTCCTTGCTGTGGCTAACTACGTCTGTGGCTAGACGCCACGGCTTCCTCTTCGCCTGGCTATGCCCTTGGTCCGAAACCCTGGCAAATACAGACGGTCTTGCTTGCCTTGCGCTAATGGTCAGCACGGAGAGCTGGCCTGTTTGATGGGCATAGCTATTGCATGAGGTTTCACTGCTTGCAGAACGTCCTGGTTTGTTGCACAGCACAGGGCGTCCAGCTAACTCCTCCTCCTTTTCCTGGCGCTCTCAGCTCTGCTGAAGCCGCCATGACAAGCACATCTTGCAGTTAAAACACAAATTCCCTTTGGACCAGTAAAAAACGAAGGCACGGAGGAAGTTCACCAGCTGATGTTTATTTGGCCTTTTTTTTTTTTTTCAATGTGCTGCGTTTTCTGATGACTACAGCGCTCACGTGGACCTCGCACATGCCTCCTTTCAGCCCTTTCAAGATGCTCGCCCTGCAGATGCTCGCCCCGTTCTCCGTCTCCACTGTCCTCAGGATGTTTTGTCCAGCGTTGAATTGAGAGTCTAATTTGATGGACGGGATTGAGAGTGTTTGCTGTCTCTGCTTCCAACCTTCCGGGAGAGTGGAAAAACACTCACCTTCCCCAGCATTCGCTGTGCTACAGCTGCCAAATTACCTAAGAGGATCTAACAGCCCGTCAGCTTCCAACAAGGTGGCAGCATGCTGCTTATTTATTTATTTATTTATTTATTTATTTATTTATTTATTTTTACAGAAATTATGCATTGTGGTGTCTGTTTCTGTCTAGAGCAAGTTCCTTGTAATAAGAGTGATGATGATTTGCTTTTCCTTAGCCCCTGTTCATTCAAGAACCCTTGAAGTGCTTTAGACTTCCATTGCTTCTGTGGAAACACATAGCCAGCCAGGCAAGGACGGATCCGGTTAGAACATTTGTGTGGCCAGTTCTTGGTAGGCCAAGTCTCAACAGAAAGGAAGGCTGGACTTCTCCTGGCCAGAACCTTCATCTTTTCCCATCGCCCTCCCTCCCTCTGCACACTTGTTACCTCTGCTAAGCCCCAGCTTTCCTGGCGATCTGTGAGGGGCTGCCTCATCCTCTCCAATCCACTCTCCAACTCTCAATGTTTCCTCTACCTGGCCCAGACTCTAAGAAAGACCTTGTTGGAATCCTTTGAAGTCCCTGAGGCACTGGACAGAGGCATCAGAAGCCCCGCTGTTTCCTTGGTCCTATCTTGTCCTCGCTGGTATGATTTTGAGTATGTGTAGTTAGACAAGCATGAAGATAAAGAGAAGAAAGACAACAGCTTCTCCATGGGCCCTTCTTCTCTTACACATCAGTTCTGTAGTCCCACCTTATGCTTATCCCTCGTAACAAGAACACTAAACAGGACAAACTGAGGATTACATTGATTCATTCCTCCCCATGGGTTTCCACTTGTGTGCAGGGCACACATGTACAGTTGGATCATGGGTAAGATAGAGACATGTTGCCGGCCCTTGTCAAACTCATTTATGTCTAACAGGAAGATGCTGCGGGAGTAACCCATCCCGGACCTTGTAGACAAAAGTACCAAGTGCTATGTAAACAACAGATGCTCTTGGAAACTTGAGAGATGTTAGGACTGTGTCTAGAGAAAGAAGAAGATCATAAAGGAGACATTGCGTCGGCCCAAGGGCAGAGTGAAGTAGAAGTCGTTTAAGAGGGAAAGGATCCAGCAGGGATCAGGTGACATTTCCTGCCAGCAGGTCTCAATCGTGGATGAAAAGTTCTACATTGGTCAAAATGTGAAGGATGACCCCTAAGCAAGAATGGTCATCCATTGGACAGATGGGTGATGTCTTCCTCCCTCACTCTCCATTGTCTGCATTTGAGGCAAGGCTGGCTGGCCACTTGGCTCCATATATCCCCCTGCCTCCACGTCCATAGCACTGAGGGTGCAGGCACACACACCACACCCGGCTTTGTACATAGGGGCTGGGGGTCTGAACTCAGGTCCCCTTGCTTGCACAGCGAGCTCTTTACCAAGCCCCAAGCAAGGCACCATTAATTCAAAGATGTGAGCTTTTTAATTAGAATATTAAAACAAATCCATAAAATCCAAGCGTATTACTTGGCAGCAGAAGAAAGCTTAACTCTGAATAGCTCAGACATTGGCCCTGACCTGATAAATATCTTCTTGCCTCTGTTAGCATAGCTCTCTGAGAAGCCAGACCATCACAGGGAGGTCATTCAACATGGGATCCGAATTAGGTTAGGACTTCCAATGCCATAGGGTCTGATAGCTAGCTGGTCATCATGTCCCTTGCTTGAAGGGGATGGGGCATCCTTCCCTTGAGTCCTTAGAACATCTTTGTCTGGACTCAGTGTTTACATAATTCCTACCTATTTTTTTTCAATATGCCTTTTCTTTTTATACCAGTTTTTATTTTTTTTCACATCCTGTCATGGATTTCTCAAATATTTGTGCACACAGATAAAGGACCACTGTCACCATTTGCAATTTCTTTATAGCAATAGCCTTCTTCCAAGTTTAATAGGCGTACAGAGCCTGACACTTTTCATAGCACAAGAGCCAATCTCAAGTACCCTTCATTATACCTCGCATTGTTATTTAGAAGTTAACCAGCCGGAAGCTCACTGCAGAGCAGCCTCCGAACATGGTCATTTTATTTCTCCATCACAAATGCATCCTTTCCCAAAGGTTATGATGAGTAATTTCAACTTTCATGCAGTAGATGCTAAACGCACAGTGCTTGCTGGGATGAAGCCATTCCGTGCAGGGGTAATAGGGGGCCAAGTCAAGGAATGGTAGCAGTCTTTTCTCTTCCCGCCTTGTTCTCTCTCTTATTTCTTCCCCAGATTTCACTACACTCAACTTTAGGGTTATGTGACAATTCCCACCAAAATAGCAAATCAAAGCCGGTCTGAACAGGAAGCAGCATACGGGCAGAAAGACGGACGGGACGAGATTCTCCCTCCGTGTCTTCTATGCTTCAGTATGGTTCAGGTTTTCTTCCTGATGCCGTGAAAAAGCAATTTAGGGAAGAAAGGGTTTACTTTGGCTCCCAGAGAGAGAGAGAGAGAGAGAGAGAGAGAGAGAGAGAGAGAGAGAGAGAGAGAGAGAGATCCATCAGAGTGGAGATGACATGGCAATAGCCAGGGAATCTTGATGGCAGGGGTAGGAAGAGGACTGATTGTTTTACAACCCAACAGGAAGTAGAGAAAGAAAATAGAAAGTGGGGCCAGGCTACAAAACCTCAAAACCCTTCCTTTGCGAAGTACTTCCCCCTCCAAGGCTCTGTTTCCCAAAGGTTCCCTAATGAGGGCCAGCCACCAGCTTGGAAACAACTGTTGAAACATACAAGCTTACGTGAGTATTTCATAGTCAAACCATGGTGGTCCGTAGCCATATCCATCTGTTATCACTGTTCCTCATTCCGTCTTTCTTGTGTCCTCTGCTTCCAATAGCTTCTTAGTTTCCCTTTGCCTCCCTCTTGACTTACCTCCTCTCAGTTTATCTTCTCTTTTCTTACTTCCCTATTGAGAGATGAGGGCAGAGAGGCACACATGTGTGTACATGGGTGTGCAGGTGTGCAAATTGAGTCAGAATAGATTTGCATGTACCGAGAGCCAGGGAGAAAGCCATCTGCCCATTACCCCAAAAGTAGGTTTCTAGAAGGGGGATAGGATTAGTGGGAACCTCACCTAGAATTCCATCCTTCTCTCTCTGTTATTTCCTTTTTTCTAGATAGATCTCCCCCCTGTGTCTGGCTCTTTTTCTTTCAGGAAGGAACCCAGGGTAGGATGCCATCAGTGTGTGACTTTACACCCCTCTTCCACGTATTCCAAGATCTAAGGAGACAGAGGCCAGCTCTGGACTTAGGTCAAATTCCCTAAAGCTCTATATCATCTCGCTTCAGCCAAGCTTTCCCTTGGCTTAACTTCACAAATAGGAAGAACATTAGGACCCAAGTCCTCTTCCATAACTGTAGAGATGGATAACAGAGAGAAGATTCCACAGTGGCCTTTGAGTGACTGACTCTGGTTTCATGTAATTTTGGTAACAAAATATCATTTTTATTTGAACAAGTAAACAGACAGACACTTGTTAAAGATAGTCAAGCTTCTTAAGGTAAATAATAAGTAAAACAGCCAGTCATAGCAACACTTGCGTGCGTCATACTTTGCTTCTGGTTGTATAAAAGATCTCCAAGTAGCCTTTGTGATCAAGGACCCGGACTTCCCATGCCTCCACTCTAGCACATTGTCCAAGTACATTGTCGCAGCACCCCAGTGTTCAGACATAAATGCTAAAAGCAGGAAGAAAAGGAAATTTCTAGTTTAAAGTAACAACAGACTGGCAGTTTGAGTGTTGGGGTAAGAGGGACAGGAAGAATCACCTGCTTCTGAGACACCCTTTCCATTGTTGTGTTTGCATTGAGAACGGCCATGCTGACACGGCATTGCCATTACCACGCCAACCTTGCTTTTAGCTTCCTCTGTTCTCCAACACAGCTCGGCTCCCCTCGCAGATGTCCTCAGGTTCCCGTTTTCACTGCTTGACAAAAGTCCAAAGGTATTGCCTGCAGTCTGAGGCACATTCCCACAACGTTCAAGCCGGTCTCATGACGTGCGTTAAGCTCACCCTCCACCCGGCTTCCATCGCTAAGGGTCTTCTGTACAACCACGCAGACTAAACGACCAGGGTGGAAGATACATTTTGTTGTAGCGATCCTGCCCACTTACAAGGGTAAGATCCAATATCCTGGCAGTGTTGTGCTATGACAAAGTGTGTAAATACAGGGTAAATGCTGGCATAATGTAGTAGCTGGATCTATGTATCACAATAGATTAATAGATGGATAATAGGTAGGTAGGTAGATAGTAAATAGTTGATTGATATATATATGATAGATGACAGACAAATAGATACAGAGAATGGCTATTCAGACAGGTTAGATAGATAGATGATAGATACATAGATGGATAGATAGAGATACATACATGCATGAACACATACATATACCTATCATACTTATCCAGGAAGATGGTTAATGTTGGCTTATGTTTAGCTTAGATAGATTTACTTACCATGTCACTGGCCAACTTAATTTAAATATTAGCAAGAAGGTAAAATGTTCTGCCAAAGGGACTATACGACTACTTTTTAGCCCACTGCTATTCTTGAGATGAACAGAAACTCCTTGTTTGAATCACAGGGAGACTGCAAATCCATGCTTCTGGAACTGTCAGTGAGGGAGTTTGTAATCTATTTCCTACCAAAAAGATACCTTTCATGGTCATCCAGTTTTAAGTCCATTTTGCCAAGGCACAGTGGGGCTCCAGTGGGGAAGGATGGCAGGGTCTGAAGGCAGGTTGCAGGAGGTCATGAGCTGACCCGGATTGCAGAGCCTGTGAGCAGCTCAGGATGCCTGAGGCTGGAGATGGCATTTGTCTTAGGGTTTTACTGCTGTTAACAGACACCATGACCAAGGAACTCTTATAAAGACAACATTTAACTGGGGCTGGCTTACAGGTTCAGAGGTTCAGTCCATTATCATCAGGGCAGGAATAAGGCAGCATCCAGACAGGCATGGTGCAGGAGAAGCTAAGAGTTCTACATCTTCATCTGAAGGCTGCTAGCAGAAAACTGACTTCCAGGCAGCTAGGATGAGGGTCTTAAAGCCCGTGCCCACAGTGACACACCTACTCCAACAGGGCCATGCCTACTCCAACAAGGTCACACCTCATTATACTGCCATTCCCTGGGCCAAGCATATACAAACCATCACAGCGTGTCCCAGTCAACAGCTCTTTGAATGACTCTAAACCATAGTGCTCCCCTTCCCTGACCTGACCATGAATTAGCTAGACTTGCCAGAATAAATAAGGTTATTCACTATTCTACACCTTCCTTTCCTAAAGTAGAAACAAGTCACCTTTAACTAGATCTTGCTTATTTTTCTTCCGTTCTATCATCCTTCCTTCCTTTCTTCCTTCCTTCCTTCCTTTCTTCTCTCTCTTCCTTCCTTCCTTCCTTCCTTCCTTTCTTTCTTTTTTCTGTTGTTGTGGTAGTAGTTATAAATATATATGTATATATATATATATGTGTGTGTGTGTATATATATATATATACACACACATACACACACACACACACACACACACACACACACACACACGAGTTGAAAGCCCTTTCTTTCAAGTCCAGAGTGTATAAGAAAGAAGGCTGGGTAGGTAAATAGCTTAAGAGCAAATCACTTGCTGCACAGGTATGAGGACACATAAAGTCAGGCATGGTGGTGTGCACTTGAAATCTCAGCTCTGGGGACGGAGAGAGAGGCAGGAGGATCCCTGGAGCTTACTGACCAGCCAGCCTCACCTAGTGTTTGAACTCCATAACCTCCCCCCAAAACAAACAAAGGCAGTCGGCTCCTGAGAAAGGACACCTAAAGCCTTCATCCATGCACGCATGTGTGAATGCAACACATACACACACACTCGCACATACATGGGCACACACTCATATACATACATGAAAGAGAGAAAGAGAAAGAAAGAAAGAACGATAGACAGACAGACAGACAGATAGATAGATAGATAGATAGATAGATAGATAGATAGATAGATAGATAGCAAAATAAGCAATCTACCTGGTCTCCATCACCCACTCCATTCTGGTTCATAATTCTATTCTCCATTTTCTTGGACATTGGAAAAGAAAGAACAAACAAGTCATATTTTTTCGTAGTCATGTCTGTTTAGGCCAAGCATCAGAAGTGTTTTAAGGAGGAGAGATATGTGTTTACACCTTAAGTTGCAGAAAAAGCAATATTACTTCGGTCTTGTTACATCAATTACTCCAGAGCTTTCTGAAGTTGGCACAGAATTCTGCATGCCCTCAGAAAGAGCTGAGGTGGCAGAATCATTATTTAAAACCTATACGATTCACTTTTTTTTCCCCTCCCCGCAAATAAAAAAACAAACATAATCCCTTCTAAAATTCAGTTTGGACTATTGCAATAGCAAACACATTCCTTTATTATTTCTGGCACTTTCTTCATGCTCAGGACTTCTTGAGCCATTCAGTCAGTCCCAGCCTTCACAATGAAATTTATCCCTGAGATAAAGGAAATAAACAGACCCACTACCTCAGGCTAACATGATTTTCTGAGTTCTGGAAGGCGGCTGGCTTTTTTCTTTTTTCTTTTTCTTTTTTTTTTTACCCCCAGCCTGATAAGTTTCCAAGGCGAAATGATTTATCTCTGTCCAGTTTTTCTTGGGATATTCACTGGGCAGAAAGTGGATTAAAGAAGAAGTTGAGAATGGCCTGAAATAGAAAGGGAGTGTGCTGTAGGGGCAAACTGAAAAAGACGGTGGCCTAACCTGATTACTGTATATCTTCCAAAGAGGGCAGAAATCAAATTACACTGGAGAAGAAGAAAGTGAAAAGGGGAGGAAATTGCAATATTTTGGTCGAAGGGAGATTGCATTGTAGGGTTAATAGAATTTAGATGGCAACATCATTTTAAAAACTAGATTGACTCGCGCCCGTAATTCCTGAATACACTCTCTGCCGGCAAGTTTGTGTTTGTGCTCCTCTGACATGACACAGGAGGGGGAAAAAAATTCGCAAATGATAATTGCTTAGTGCCAGCAACACACAATTCTCTTTCAGAAGAGAACAGGGGCAAGAACTGTTGCCAAGGCGAGCCCCGAGGCTGGGAGGAGCCAAAGCTATCTGAAGCCCCGCCCACCCTTTGTCCGGTCTCTCCAGAGCAGATGCTCAGCACCTGGCGAAGCTTTGTCCCAAGCCTGGCTGGCAGGCAGTGCCCAGCTGGGACCCAGCTCCTCCGCCAAAAATTCCCTATTCACTAAGGCTGGGCGAATACAGTTATTCAGGGTTCTCCGGGGGATGGGTCATTGAGGCTCTCAGTCTCAAGATACAAGACCTATGTAGGGATACGAGAGACTTGGAGAATCCAAGCAAGAGAAAGGAGTGTGCACCTTCACTGTGCTTGACTTCGGAACCCCAGAACTGCGGGACTGTCACGATGGGGGGGAAGGAAGGAGTGGATTAGGCCTGTCACTGATGAACTGCTCCTATCCGAGGGGCCTCATCACGAGAACAGCAGACAGTGTTTACTGCAAATCAACCAAGCCCTGGGTAAGATACTTCACACACTTCCCATAATGCCATGGGTCAACTAGTCCAGTGAGGGTGACTACCTATCTCAGAGTAGGTGTAGAACTAGAGATGGTTATCCATTTGGGACATGAGCTACTGTCTGGTCCAAACACTATGGCCAGTTGGCAGGTGAAGACGTTCAAGTTGAGGACCTGGGTTCAGATGGCAACCTCCCACCTCTGTGACCTATGTAGAGCCTTGTGTCTGTCATCCTCGTCCTTCTATGGCAAGATGCCTTGTGAGCTAAGGGAATCCTTACACGCTCAGGGCCTGTCTGCCTGACTTACTCAGGATTAGCTACAAACAATTAAGTGAGGTATGCCATGGCAAATTTGTGCACATGCATGGACACAGACACACACACAGACACGTGCATACACAGAGATACGACACATGTACACACACACACACGCATATACAGACATACACAGAGATACACATACATGCACACACAGACATACACACAGACACACATACACAGACACACACGCACACACATAGACACATGCATACACAGAGATATACACACATGTACACACACAGACACACACATAGACACATGCATACACAGACATATACAGAGATACACACACATGTACACACATATGCACACACACACATCACAGAGACACAGATACACACACAGATACACACATAGACACAGATACACACATAGACACAGATACACACACAGATACACACATACACACACACATGTACACAGACACACACAGATGTTACACATACAAACTCACTCAGATACACACACAGCTTCACATTTTCTTCATTAGTTCATTCACTGGTGTGTATCTTGATTATCTTTGGCATTTGTGATGGCTTGTATATGCTTGGCCCAGGGAGTGGCACTATTAGGAGGTGTGGCCTTGTAGTGGGTGTGGCCTTGGTAGAGTAGGTGTGACCTTGTTGGAGTAGGCGTGCCACTGTGGGTGTGGGCTATAAGACCCTCACCCTAGCTGCCTGGAAGCCAGTCTTCTAGCAGCCTTCAGATGAAAATGTAGAACTCTCAGCTCCTCCTGCACCATGCCTGCCTGGATGCTGCCATGCTCCTGCCTTGATGATATTGATGGACTGAACCTCTGAACCTGTAAGCCAGCCCCAATGAAATGTTGTCCTTATAAGAGCTGCCTTGGTCATGGTGTCTGTTCACAGCAGCAAAACCTAGAGACAGCACGGCAAATAGTGACCACTGCTTTCAAGGCCACTCTTGTTTTAAATTAATTAATTAATGTTTACTTATTTGCTTCACATCCTGCTCACTGTCCACCCCTGTCATTCCTTCCCACAATCCTTTCCCCTCCCTCTCCCCTTCTTTTCTGAGCAGGTGGGGGCCCCCTGGGTATCCTCCCATCCCAGCACTTCAAGTCTCTGTGAAGATAGGTGCTTCTCTCCTAGTGAAGCCAAACAAGGCAGCCCAGCTAGAAGAACACATCCCCTCTGCAGGCAATAGCTTTTGGGATAGCCCTGCTCCAGCTGTTTGGGACCTACACGAAAACCAGGCTGCACATCTGGTACATATATGCAGGGAGGCCTAGGTCCAGTCTGTGTACGTTCTTTGGTTGGTGGTTCAGTCTCTGAGAGCCCCAAGGCTCCAGGTTAGTTGACTCTGTTGGTCTTTTGGTGGAGTTCCTGTCCCTTTAGGGGCCTGCAATGTCTCCTCATAGTCTTCCATAAGAGTCCCTCCATCCACTGTTTGTCTGTGTGTGTCGGCATCTATCTGAGTCAGCTGCTGGGTAGAGCCTCTCAGAGGACAATCAAGGCCCACTCTTAATACTCTGGGTGTGTGGAGTCCATTGCTCCTGGCCTCTGAATACAGAGGCAGTTTGAATGTGAAGTGTCCCCCCACATGGTCATATGTTTGCACACTTGATCCCTGTCCTGATGGTGCTATCTGGGGAGGCTATGGAATCTTCTGGACGTGGGGCCTAGATAGTAAACAGAGCAGAGCTGTAGGAGTGGCACTGGAGGTTTATACATCCAACCTTGACTCTAGTCTGGGGTCTCTGCTCTCTGACCACTGAGATGTAGGCTAACCACCTTGAATTCCTATTGTCAAGTCCATGAGCTAAAATTAAGCTCTCCTCTCTGGTTGCTTCTCTCCAGGGGTGTCTCAAGAGTGAGAAAATGACTGAAATAGTTCCCCGTGTCTGTCATGCTCTACCAATCTAATCTCCTAGTGATGGGTATTTGCTCACTACCAGCTCCCCATCCCCACAGTCAACACACCGTCCACCTCTGGGTCTCTGGGAGAGGAGCTCAGTTATATCAAGGTGAAGGACTTCTCTTCATCAAAGACAGACATAGACAGTGTCAACTGGGGACAAGGGTGAACCAGCAAGTGTCCAAGAGCAAAAATACCAAAGGAGGTTTTTCTGGTCAATTAAAAACCCAGAAAAACCTCAAAGAAATCGGGAAGTGGATATGTCTGATTTTTATCAGAATCTAACTGCTCCCAACTAGCGAGCCCATGGAGAGATCTGTAGACTCCTCCATTATGTGGGGAAATGCATTTTAAAGCAGTGATGAACTAACACTTTGTGTCTCCTTAGAATGGGATCAGAATGTGGTTACAGATTTACAGACACTGAACTGCTCTTAGGCTGGCAGAGGGAAGGACTGCAGTCCAGGAAGATGGCTTAACAGTGCTCAGTCAAATTAAATGCACATTGTTCTCCTGACCTGGAAATTCTACCCTTGCCCCAACACTTTTATAGTCTGGTGTTTTGTTTGCTCTTAACACAAAAATTTCTTCTAGCTGAGATTTATTTGCAGAGGATAAGACTTTAGCAATGTTTGCTCTCTCCAAAAACGTCTGACCAGTTGGTATCCGGCCCCACCTTCCACCCACTGTCCCCTCTGCTCCACTAGCATCACAGAGATTCTGGGGTCTGTTTCCAGTGTCGCTTGGAATGGTCAACCAGTGTCCCATTTGGAGAATGTTTAATTCTTTCTGGGCACTGCGCTTTCCTGTCAAGAGTCATGAACTAACTGCAGACCCAGAGGGAAAAAACAGTCATAAAAACAGAGAGGGTCATTCTCTCTGGTATTTATAAATTCTTGGAGGTGGGGGGTATTGGTTTTGGTTCAGTGGCTGTTTGTCTTAATGGAGTTCTTTTTCTATTCCGCAACTCCTGACCTCCTGGTACCATATCCTTATTTCTTCTTATTGTTATTTCTCCTTATTGAACTCAGGGGCCGGATTTTAAAAATTCCCTCTCCCTCTTCCTCTCCTTTTATTTCTCTCTCTTCTCTCCATTTTCCACCCCTTTCTGAACTTCTCCTTCTCTCTCCTTGTGTATTTCTCTCATTGTCTTTCTCTCTCACCAAATGCCCCATGAATCCTGTTTCAAAACAACACAGTAAAGTGTGGAAACCAGAAGACTCCCTCCAGAGACTCACAAAGCAGAGCTTTCTCTCAGCCCAAATCCAGAACAAGAGTGGGAAAACAGATCCTCTATTTCATAACTGCAGCCCGGTGGCTCAACTCTTAAGTCTTTGCTTCCTGTTCAGGTTCAGTTCAGGTTCCTGCCAGCAACCCGAATCATGACGCCTGCACATCAAGGGTTAACTCCCCGAGGAGCCGCCAGACACCTGAAAGCTTTCACATTAGCCAGAGCAAGTCATATTCCAAGCTGCAAGGAAGCGCATCTGCTGGAAGGGTGTCAGTCACTTTGGTTGAGAAGACCCAGACAGCACCTGAAAGCTGTCAATCATCTCCCATGAAAGTAGAAAAAAGAAACGTTTAACTTATGAATTGCCAATACCGCCTAGAGTCAATTAAAAAGAATTTCTTTAACGTAAAAAAAAAAAATTATCTCACAGATCAGGCCGCTGCTTTTCCATGAAACTGTTTGGAGCATCGCTACCTGTCAGATTGAAGAAACATTTAAATAGATGGATGAAAATATAAAAAAAGACCTGGTCTGATATCTTGGATATAAAGTTCACCATCAGTTTAGAAGATAGCAAATGCTAAAGTAGAAAAGGGACCTGCTGGACAAAGCTGGCGTCTAACTTGTGCCAGGCAATATGGAATCCAGGAGACACATGGGACACTAAAAATTTAACTGCAAATAACCAAAACGTGAGTTTTAGACACAGGATCCGCACCTCAAGTGCTCAGTGGTCACAGGTAAGTCATTGGTTTTCATTAGGAACAGCACAGACACCAAATGGTCCCACCGACACCAAAAGTTTAAGTTGGCAAAGCATGACTTATAGTATGGCTGTGGACCTAGAGCTGAGGCCTGTTCTGGGGTGCCGAGATTTCATTTTTATGCCCATTATATATCATTATACAATCAGTATTATTTTTATCGTATTTTATTGTCGTGTATAGGTGTGCATGTGTGTGTAGGCCAGAGGTTGACATTATGCATCTTTCTCAGTTGATTGCCACCTTATTATTGAGTGTCTCCTCAGCCCGTAGATCACTGACTTGTGTGGTCAGACCACCATCTTGCTTTAGACTTTCTCCCAGGTAGGACTAGAGACCAGTGGCTAAGCCTATATTGGCTGTTGTTGTTGTTGTTGTTGTTGATGATGATGATGATGATGTTGATGATGATGGCTCTAGAGGCTGGCATGGCAAGAACTTTATTCATTAAGCCACCAACTCAGGCCCACAACCAGTCCTGTTTGAAAGCTTTCTCCCAACGGAGAAATGGGGACTACCCTGCGGCCCCCATTTATCAGAATCTAAAGTACTGGAACCCCAGCTCCACCTCACTGTCATTAAAATAGTATCTAGAAGAGTAATATTTTATTACTTTAAATCTGTAGATCCCTCTCTTCAAACCCATTAAATCTAAAATTTCAGAGTCAAATGTATAACAAAGATTAAAACAACAATGCACATTAGGCCTCTCTCTGTCTCTTTGTCTCTGTCTGTCTCTGTCAGTGTGTCTGTCTCTACTTATTTCTCTCTCTCTCTCTCTCTCTCTCTAGCTGTCTCTTTGTCTCTGTCTGTCTTCGTCTGTCTGTCTGTCTCTCTCACACACACAACACCTGTAATCAACAGACCGTGGTAATACATGCATACTTTGGATTAAGGTTTATATAAGAGACTTAACACCTGTAACCTAGAACCCTAGCTAGAGATTGTGTATAAACTCTAATCCTCGACCCACACTGCAACCTGTAAATCCAAGCTTTCTTGAAATTAGCCAACGAATGGGAACCATGGCAACCATTAGTTTTTGTTTTGTACGAGGGAGTTGCCAGCCCATGATGGTAGCCTCCACTGAGAAGCGTCCACTTTGTGCTAGTAATTTCACTGCATGACCTCATTTCATTATAGGCTGAAGAGTAGGCACCGGCAGTCAATCACGTCTTACCCATGAGCGACTGAAGGCTCAACATGGGTACTTCACTTACCCAAGCAGAGAGAGCACTTGAGTTCCCTTTCAGGGCTAGAGTAAGTAGGATAAAATGAGGCACTTGTGTTGGGTGTCAAATTGAAGACATCAGCTCAAAATCTAGTACTCGAGGTAAAAGATATAAATTCAATATTCCAGAAAGACAAAATTAAGATAGCGATGTTCATGATGAGTGAATATGAGACATGAAATATAAAGTTATATGAAATAGAGGGTTTTGTCGTGGGTTGGATTTTGGACCGTGTATTATTGCCCAGCAGGAGTCATCCTGTCCCAATAGCCCATGGTGCCTGATTATCATAGGGGTATTGGGTTTCCAGCCAGGCTGATGAGGATGGATGACAGCATTTAGATATATTGGGCTAACACAGCCTTTTATACTGTCCAGGCTTCTGGCTTTCTTTGCTTCCTTGGAAATGGGGAGAAATGTCTTGACAAGTCTATATATTGTGTGCGTGTCTTGATTTCCCTGTGGTTTAGCTTGCAACTGCCCAAGTTTCACAAGCCTGCCGCTGCCTACACCAGTGGTTTTCAGTCAACCCACCATCTGCCTCCGTGTCTGCCTCCGTGACCATCTCTGGGATCATTGGAACGAGGCCTGAGGGTCTGACATGACTGTTGTTGCAAAAGTGACCGGTTCGTTCTGCTGTGCAGCTTAGCTCAATGGTGGTGGTCCCATGCCTGCCCTGGAGGCTCACAGAATGCTAGCACATAGACGAGCTCAATCAGAGCAGACAGAGGATAGGTGAGCCTGAACCTTCTCACACAGGGGGAAAACAAGAATCGCAGAGTTCTAGAGTGAGGTGCTACGTCAGGAATTAGAACATCCAAGTCCAACGGACCTTCATTAGATTGAGGATTACACTGATGAGAATAATAAACCCCTACTTATTAAACAGGAATGGTAGAGTGGGAGCAAATGTTCCTGGGCTTTTCCCAGAGTGGCCATTACACAACACATTTTCATAGACCATTCTCATAAAAAGAAAAAAAAAAAAAGAGGCTGGAGCGATGGCTCAGCAGTTAGGAGCACTGGCTGTACTTCCAAAGGACTCTTGGCCCGATTCCCTTCACATGCCTTACAGTTCGCAACCATCTAGCTGTAAATCTACCCTGCTCTGGCCTCCACCGGCATCGCTCACACATGTGGCGCGCAGATAAAAATGCACGCAAGACACCCACACACATAAAAACAAACAAACAAAAGAGATGCCTAGGGAAGCCAAAGCCGAGAGGCGTCCTCAGACCATAAGAATTGTCAGAAAAGGTTTCTCAAGCCAGAGGACTCAAGCTAAACTTGGTTAACGTGCATCTCAGTTCATAAAGTAGGGACATAAGGCCAAATATTTCACTGGAGACACAGGATGTTTTATTTGAAAGATGATTGAACATTCTTCCAACATGGAGAGATTCCACAGGAGATTATACTGCTGGTAAGACAGGGGTCATTTGGCAGCACATCTGGGCTCCTTATTATTTTTTTAAATAATATTACCTTTGTTTGTTTGTTTGTTTGTGGGGGGCATGTATGTATGTGGGCGGACATGAGCCATGGCATTTGTGAAGAAGTCAAAGGACAGCTCTCTGGAGTTGACTTTCTCCTTCTACCAAGTGGGTTCCAGGAATCGAACTCAGATCATCAGCCTTGGCCACAAGCACCTGTGTGGACCCAGCACCTCACCAGCCCAGATCTGTGCTTTTGATTATGAAAATCCCCCAGAACTGCTGACTACTGGACAGGCACTTTTTTTGCAGAAGGGCAAAAATGCCGCATACAGATAAGCACCGGAGAAGCTGGAAAAGTTAAACGGGCAGTTTAGCTCTTTAAAGGAAGAAGTCGCTTAGCTGTTCTCCCAGAACGCTAGGAGAAAAGATCGTAGTTTACCACATGCAGACCGTTCGGTATCTGTTGTTTCAGGCTTTACCCATAGCCCCTAGAATTCATGTTTTGCTATGCCAGACCCATTTCCCCCTAAATCTTGAGCGTTGCTTCCAGGGCATAAAAGTCATTCTTATGAGTGATGTTGCTTGTGCTTTACAACAGCCTAAGTGGCTTCTGTGTTATCTTAGGGCCAGTTCAATCCTGACACCCATGAGCATTATGTAAAACTCAGTCATTCTCCCTAGACCCTGAATCTTGGGCACCATCTCTGAGTCAACGATACCCATCTTTGAGAAAGAAGCCAGATGCAGTTTGTAAAGAATCTCAATTTGCCTTAAATTTGTTGTACACTTAGGACTAGGTTAATTGTCATCAGAACCCCCTCCTCTCCCCAAATTGTGCAGTGCTTAAGTAAATGAACTGAAGTGAGACTCTCAAAGCTTGAGCCAGTGGTGGATACTGAGTCGCACTGAACTGGGTTTCATTCTTGTCTTACTCTTGATTATTTCAGGGATTCCCCTGCCTCCACAGGCTTTAATTCTCCTTTTGACTTCATAACCTCTACTCTTTCCACCTGTACTCGTTACTCTAGGCTGGCCAATGTGACTAAAAGCTGAAAATTAAAATTAGCAGCGTTGGAATGCCAGAGCTTCCTTGCTGTCTATTTCACTCACCTGTGTTAACTATTCAGCCCTGGTGGGGTTGAGCTCACACACCCTGGTGTTTTTGTCATTGGAACAAAATGTGCCACACGTACATTTGGGGCAAAGGAGTTGCCCAGGCTGGGAGATGAGATAGTTTTTCGTAGGGGTGGTCCAAGAAGGGTATATCACCAGGAGCCCAAGTCGACAAGTGAGGTGGCTCTGGGGGCCAAGGTTCTTGTTACCAAGCCTGATGACCCGAGTTTAATTACTGGACTCGCTGCAGGGCTAAGAGAACCAACTCTTATCTTTTGATCTCCATAAGCACACCACCGAGTGTGTGTGTGTGTGTGTGTGTGTGTGTGTGTGTGAATACTCACACGGATACATACACATACATACACACAAGACACAGGCACATACACAGACACATAGGCACACAGATATTCAGGCACACACACAGACACACAGACACACAGAGACACATGCACAGATACACACAGAGACACACACAGGTGCGCACACAGACACCCTTAACCACACACAGACACAGACTCACAGACACAGAGATACACTTAAAGACTCACACAGACACAGACATACAGACACATAGAAACACATACACAGACTCACACACAGACAGACACACTTAAAGACACACACACACAGACATACACAGGCACACATGCAGATACACCTACACACACAGACACACACAGAGACACAACACCCACACAGAGACACACAGGTACACACACAGACACACTTAAAGACACATAGAGACACACACAGGGACAGAGAGATACAGACACAGCCACAGACATGCACACACATAGAGAAACACATACACTCACACACA
Organism: Rattus rattus; assembly: GCF_011064425.1. Classification (NCBI taxonomy): domain Eukaryota; kingdom Metazoa; phylum Chordata; class Mammalia; order Rodentia; family Muridae; genus Rattus; species Rattus rattus. The sequence continues at coordinate 65,138,708 of NC_046167.1, read as the reverse complement.
GATACACACATTCACACACACACACACAAGCACAAAGAGACACACACAGGTACACAGATACACAGACACACACAGGTAGACAGACAGACAGACAGACAGACACACGCACACACACACACACACACACACACACACACACACACACACACACACACCTCAGACTGAACTGTTTTCCCAGCTCAGGCCTACTTTACAGGCAACCCAATATTCCTCAGACTTGATCCTTTTCCCTTGAAATCTCTTTTGCATGCATCAGGAATTCTTTCCCTCTCCTGCCTGCTTTGGGCTATACTCCTATCCAAAGATGGCCTTCGTCCGGACAGTTCTCTAAAGTTCCTTTGTCCCTCTGGGCTCAGCTTCCTGAGTTACCTACTTTGCCTCCTAGGAAGTTCCTACGCAATCAACTCAGTAGAGAAGCCGTGTGTTCTTCTGACTTCCTCGGCCTGAAGGATAAGCTCCTTACATTTGTATGTTTATATCTCATCTAAATCTTCCTAGGCACAGCCGAGGATGGACACAAACCTGTCTTACAGCCTTCAAGTGCAGCCTTCAAAGCCGGGGGAGCACTTCCCAGTCACGGCCACTAGAGGTCGCTCATCCACACAGTCTTGCCCGGTTCAGGTTCCCCGCTACACAGGGAGATTACTAGACAAGCTGGAAGTAGGGCAGGCTGTCTTTATTTCTTTTTCTCTCCATCACAGCCTCAGGCCATCAGAGCTTCTGAAGTCAGGGTCCCTGCCGTGCAAGCTGCAGAATGAAAACACTGCAAATCACAAAGGTCATTGCATCCACTCTGCGAATCCACTGCTCACCTGAAATCTTCTGCTTCACCAGCAAGAGCCCAGCTCAGGTTCTGAATATTTTTTTCCCAGCTCTAGTTTCCCAGAAGTGGGAGGGGGAACATGTGACCACTGAGTGCATTGTATGTACGTGATTACAGATTATGCCTCAGATCGGTGATGTATGGAGAAAGATTTCCACGAACAAGCCGCTCCTCTGATCCTCGGGGACTTTCTGAGCTGGGCACTGTACTAAAAACAGCACTGGCCTTTGCAAATGGGCCAAGCTTAAGGTAGAGGCAGCAATCAGATCCTACTTGAGAGACTTCATGAGCCCACAGCAGCCCTATGAAACAGTAAGTTAGGGGATCGGACAAATGTGGCAGGCGGGTGGGAAGGGAAGAAATGAAGGCCGCTCCATCGTAGATAATGTGCGCCCTGCATGGCTGAGAGCCTAGCATGGTGTCATGTGGGTATTTTGGGGCAGAATGCGGATGGGAGTTGACAGTGACTGATTCAAGTGGCTGTGTCAGTTATAAACATTCAGGGGTGTGTGCAGATGCTGGGAAGCAAGCTAGCACAGTGTGGATGAGTTGAGATTCTGGCTGCCAACCCCCTAAAAGCAAGCTCGCACATGCCATCAGCAGTTTCTAAAGTAGCGTTTAGACCTACTGGCAAACTTCAAAGGCAAGGCACCATGATCAAAAGGCTATATTCACGAGCATGTGCAGCTGGACTCCTGATGTTCTGACATCGATTAGTCATGACTTAAACCCTCTGAACCTCAGTTTGCTCACATAGAAAATGGGACGGATAGTCCCTACCTCACAGGTGTGGATAGACACAAAGTACTTGGACTAGTGCCTGGTGCAGGTCCGGAGTATGGTCACATGTTACCAGGTTTGAAATGTGTCATCGGGACATCATTGAGTCAACTTGTGTACACGCACCTACACAAGCAAAGCATCAAAAACCATTTTCCAAACGGTCTTCTTGGTCTGGCATAGAGAGTTGGCGGGACACCAGGGAGCAGAGTTGGACTGTCTTTGCCCTCTCTCTGTTCCTGCAGGCCACCAGTAGGGTGCATATTGACACACTGGAAGGCCATGCTGGGAGGTCCTGGGGTCCTCACCATGCCACCATGCCAGGTGGCAAAAGGGCCTTGATTTATAGCCCTGTATCAACACTGCTTTTAAAGAAGACTCTCGCCTTGTCTAAAAGTCTTAAAGTGATCACCAACTCTACCTCCCTACCGATGGGACTGCTTTCCGGGTCTCCATTTCCAGAACAGGGAGATACTATCCATACTAAAGATCTTGTTCTACAAGTAGCTCCCTCCAGCAGTCAGCTTCCACAGAGTATCTAAGAGCCACCAGCCCTGGGAGACCCACTGCTTGTTCTGACATTGAGTAACAAAATAACACTCCTTGATTAGCTCAAACCTCCTGGAACCTCAACCTTGTGGGCGGGTCCAGTTTCAATGCAGCAAATGGTCCCCATTGTCTTGCTGCTTGGATACATTGTAGTTCTGTCTGGTCTTTGATCCAGGCCATGGGAGGTTCCTCCAAATCTTAACCGATCCTCATCTAGGTAGTTTTTTTTTAGTTTTTGGAAATAGTAGTTCAGAGAGTGCTGGTTGGCCTTTAACTCCCCGTGTCGCCAAGGATGACGCTACACTTCTGGTCCTTTTGTCTCTGTCTCCCAAGTGCTAGGATTCCATTGCCAGCTGCCAGGTTCTAGCGACTTCCACAAATCAGATCCTTAAGCAGCTTCGATCCCCTTGTACACATTTTTCAAGACCGTAGCTGCGAGCTGGGGCATGCTTGATTGGAGAGCAATAACCGCCATCGATTTTCCACCTCCATAGTCCTTAATCACTTAAAATTTCATTTCCAGGTCAATTACTCCATGTGACCTCTTGCTAGTCACATCAGCAGTGGATTTTTTTTATATTTAGGGTCCAGGATGAACAAAGCATGAGCTGAAATCAAGCACCAGAGAACGATGCTATCAACACATACTGTAAGCATAAACACAGGGTGAAAAGGTCCACTGGAGAGTAATACACCATGTTTACAATAAGCTCCCCCAATCCCAATACGGTAAACCAGGCTGGTCAGTTTTAACTATCTGCTTAAACCTAGGATCACCTGGGAAGAGGGTCTTAATGAGGAATTATCTAGACCAGCCTGTGGCCATATCTGTCGGGGATTTGTTTTTGATTATTAACAGAGGTGGGAAGGTCCGCCCTGAACACCAGTTGGGACCATTTCATAGGCTTAGCACTGAACTGATGAGTAGTGAAAAAAAAGCTGTCTGAGCACAATTAAGCAGGTAGCCTGTGTGGGTGAGATTCAGTCTGTCTACAGCTGTGGCTGTGATGTGGTTAGCTGTGTGAGTTCCTGTCATGACTTCCCTGAAATGACAGACATCATCATTATCAGGTACTGTGTATGTATATAGTTTTTAGGGTGAACCTTTACTAAGGGCCAGATTGGTGGTTTAGTTCTCATAACCATGGTCACAAATACATGGTCTATTTTACTATGACATTAATGTCATGAAGCTCCAAGAGTTTCCCGATTTCAATACAGTCTTAGAGGTCCCCCACTGTGTATGTACTTCTTCATTGGTTGAAACAACAACGCTGTTTTGACGACACCTCTGCCCTGTCTTACTATTACTGCTGTGCTTTGGTTCTGTCACTGGTTTACCCTGGGGAATTCAGCACCGATGAGTGACATTCCTTGTGCATCCTTAGGTTACTGTCACATGTCCAGGGGGTGAGAGAAATAACCTTCCTGAGTTTCGCAAGAAGATAAATAATTTTCAAAAGCATATCACAATTTCCCTACACCGTGATTATAAGATACATAGACCATTTCCCCCTCCAAGTGTTATCTGATTTCTCTGTCATCTAACTGACTGGTGCTTGATAAAATGGGCACGTTAGGTTTTAGTCATAAGTGGCAGCATTTCGGGAAGGAAGGAGGAGGAGGGGGGAACCACCCCACTTCTGTAGGCAAGGAAAAACAATGAAATATTAAGAAGTTAACAGGAAAGCCATCTCATTTTATATTGTTAAACTGCCACCATGAAGTCTGAAATTTTTCGCTAAGAAGTCAGCGAGTGAGTCTTGGGTGAGGTATGAGGTGGGATGTGGGGTGGATGTGGCAGAGAGTGCGACAGAGGGTGCCACCTCATCTGCCCTCCTGCCTTCTCTTCCTTCGGAACTCCTTCCTCTACTGATCTTGTCTTTCCCCTCAGCCCCCTTTGAACTACCCCAACTTCTTTCATAAGATGTCCTTACATGCATACAAAGTTTTCTATTTGTTAATCCAAGTTGTCACGTTTTACTTAATTTTTTTTTGTTTTTCTATCAATTTTTATTTTAGGTGTATGGGTGTTTTGCCTATGTATGTATCTGTGCAACATGTGATTGGTGCCCTTGAAAGACAAAAGAGGACACAGGGTCACCTGGCACTGGAGTTACAGATACGTATGAGCCGTCACATGGGTGTTGGGAATGGAAACCAGTTCCTCTGCCAGGCCAGTCAGAGTTCTTAACCCCTGAGCCATCCCTACACCCTCTCTACTTAAGAGTTTAAAGTGAATCAAATGGCTTTACAGCTCCTCTGGTCTTCTCTGCAGAGTCCTTCCTCTGCCCCTGCTCCGCCTACCAAAGAAATCAAGGGTAGTGATCCCTAGTAGCCTGTCCAAGAAACACAATGCAGAACGTGTAGAATTCAAGCAATGTTGACTTGATAAAACTCATTTACAAATCTACTTCTTTATCCTGTCTCTTATGCTAGAAATTATTAACGATCTCTTTTCTGATATTGTTCTCTCTTATTAAACATAGGTTCTTTTCTCCTGGAAGGTTATCTGAATATAGTTCCCCTCTCCTCTACTTCTCCCAGCTCCCCTCCCCTCCCTTCCCATTGGGTCCACCCCCTTTCTGCCTCTCTTTAGAGAACAGGGTCCTAGGAGATAACAACAAAAGTGTCAAAATAAAATACACTAAAGGAAAACAAAAACTAACACATCAGAGTTGGACAAGTCAAACGGAGAGAAAAATAAAAGATCCCCAGGAGAAGGCACACGAACCAGAGACCTGCTCATTCATACATTCAGGAGTCTCCTTAAAAATGCTAGACTGAAAGCTATAATTAGAAGCAGAGGACCTGGTGCAGACCTCCATAAGCCCTGTGATTGCTGCTTCAGCGCTTGTGAGCTCATGCAAAGTTGGCTCAGTTTCTTCAGAGAACCCTGTTCTTCTGGTGTCTTCCCTTCACTCTGGCTGTTACTTTCTTTCTGCCTCCTCTTCAGCAGGGTTGCGTGAGCTCTGAGGGGAGGGGTTTGACGGAGACATCTTGTTTAGAGCTGAGTCAGTCTCTCTCTCTCTCTCTCTCTCTCTCTCTCTCTCTCTCCTCCCTCCTTCCTCCCTCCTCCTTCCTTCTTCCTCCTCTCTCCCTCCCTCTCTCCCCTCTCTCTCCCTCTCTCTCCCCTCCTCTCTCTCCCTGTCTCCTTTCTCCCTCTCCCCCCCCTCTCCATCTCTTTCCCTCCCTCTCCCTCTCTGCCTATCTCCCTTTCTCCCTCTCTCTCCCTCTCTCCCTCCCCCTTCTCCATCTCTCTCCCTCCTCCCTCTCTCTCCCTTCCTCCCTCTCTCTCCCTCCCTCCCCCCTTCCCTCTCCCCTCCCTCTCCCTCTCTCCCCTTTCTCCCCTCTCCCTCCCCTCTCCATCTCTCCCTCCCCCTCTCCATCTCTCTCCCTCCCTTCCTCTCCCTCCCCTCTCTCTCCCTCCCCATCTCCATCTCTCTCCTCCCCTCCCTCCCCTCCCTCTCTCTCCCTTTCTCCCTCTCCATCTCTCTCTCTCACTTCCTCCCTATCTCTCTCCCTTTGTCTCTCTCTCTCCCTCTCTCCCTCTCTCCCTCTCTCCCTCTCTCCCTCTCTCCCTCCCTGCTCTGTCTCTCTGGATCTCATTCTCTCTTCCCTCCTTCCTTTATGCCTCTCCTCCCACCCCATTTGCGTCCCTGTCCCTCCTCTAGTCTGAGATGTGACCATTTTACTCTGACACATGCTACCATCCCAGTGTGTCACCATCAGGCAGTGTTCCACGACTGAGCCCAAGGTCTCTCACTCTGCACATTGTCTGGCTGTGGGTCTCTGTATTTGCTCCCATCTGCTGCAGGAGGAAGCCTCTCCTCTCCGATGATGACTGAGCGAGGCACTGATCTACGAGGATGGGAGTATGTCATGAGGATTCATTTTATTGGTTTTTATGTTTTGTTTTTGTTTGTTTCAGAGCAGCAGTATTTGACTTCACCCCAGGTCTCTGGAATGTCTAGACTGCTTCTTGGTCACCCGGGCAGAGTCAGGTACAGGTTCCATCTCATGGAGTGGGTCTCGAGTCAAATCAGACGTTGGTTGGTTGCTCCCACCATGTCTGTGCCACTGTTGCCCTAGCTTTCCTGCAGGCAGGATACATTGTAGCTCAAAGCCTTTGTGGTTGTGTTGATGTATCCTTTCCCCGTTTGATAATATGTGCGCTATCTTCCCATGCCTTAGACACTGGAACATGGAAGTGAAGGCTCTACGTAGACACCGCTCTACGTAGGCACCAGCTCAGTCTCTTTACGTTCAACGATTTGTGTGGGTTTGTCTGAAGCAATGGGACCTCACTTGCTGTCAGTTCGTAAACAAATGACCTATTGTCTTGGCTAGAGTAAGGATCTCATTAAGCATAAGTGATTTGGGGAAAGTAAAAACAAAAACAAAAACAAAAACAAAAAACACCTGGCTAGAGAATATATCAGACACAAAATATAGAGCACACAGAAGTTTCTGGAGCAAGTGCAGTACCGAGCTGTAGACAACGGTGTGTCTGCCATCTTACTTTCCTTTGGCCGGGACCATACCAGGAGGCTGTTTCACAAAAGTGGCCTGTGGGAGAGGAGGGAAGGGTGATGATCTTCAAAGAACAGCTGGTGCTATAGTTTGAATTGTGATTGTCCCTCTACAGCCCACGAATTAAGTTTGTTCTCCAGGTAGCGCTGTTGGGAGGTAGAGAGAACCTCAGATGGTCCCGTCTTATGGGAGGGTCTTAGGTCCTTGGGCTTACCCTTGGAGTTGATTGGATGGTAGGATCTCATTCTTTTTTCCTCCCTCCTTTACCCCTCTCCTCCCACCCCATTTGCGTCCCTGTCCCTCCTCTAGCCTGAGATGTGACCTTTTACTCTGGCACATGCTACTTCCACAGTGTGTCACCATCAGGCAGTAATCTACAACTGAGCACATGTGAGCACCGTGTGTTTGAGCCTCCAAAACTGTGGATTCAATAAACCCGTTTCCTCTTTATGAATTGTCTCAGGTATTTTGTTATAGAAACAGAATTCTGACTATTTTAGGCAAGCTAGATTTCTATTTCTGATCTTTTGTTAGTTTAATTGTTCTTACCTGATAACGTCATGATGCACCTGAAAGGGTTTTTAGATCTTTCTTCTGTTTGTGCTCAGACTAGAGACACTCCCAAGAGCTAGTCTCTCTGCAGCCATCGTGGTTACTTCTTGTTTCTGGATCCATGAGCCTGAATTAAACAGCAGCAATGAATCAAAAGTCAACTCGTGGGTGGGCTAGTAGGGCTTAGAATTCTAGCCTTTTCTATAATGTGCTTGGCTTTTATTTTTCACGATGATAAAATAATGTCCCATGCATTTTAGTTCAAGTGTTAAACTCCACGGGGGGGGGTGGGTGACATAGGTTTTTGGGATCTGCATCTCCAGATGCTTAGACCTTGGCTTCAGAGATTCCCATCCAGTCTATAAAGGGTGGGGAAAGAATAAGATGTCGTTGGTTTGTCAAGATTTGTGTTTGCTTATTTGTTTTTCTTTTAAAGTCCTGTCATTGAGCTCGACAAAACACAGCCTGATGCAAGGTAAGTTTTCAAATATAAACTGAGGAATTTAGGTCATGAAGGGATGGGAGCCTCCATCTGATGACTGGATGGAGCTCACACAGCACATTTCATCTTGGCACACCGCTCAGCACTCCTGCGAACTTTCTTATTTGTGTATTTTTTTTACTCCTCTAAATCACAGCCTCTGAGCTCACCAATGCTGTCAGGCCATAAAGCTAAAATTCCAGATGTCCCAGACACAGGAGGCCACTGAGTGGTCCCTTTACCATGGAATATATAGACACCCCTAGTGCCAGGCGTTGTGGTTGCCCAACAGATCCTGAGTGACAAACCATCTCTCATTGAGAACTGTTGATCAGAATATATCCAAACGCTCAGGACAGGAGTACCAGTAACCAGAAGAGACTTGGGTTCTGCCCTCAGGAGGCATGAGGTCTTTATTTAGAAATGAATCTGGGCATGAGATGAGTGAAATGAAACAGGGATTTGTCCGTCATTAAGAATGACAGATTCTTCCTCAGAACAACAGAGATTCCCCCAGACGTGCGATTTAGTCTCTGCTGAGTCACAGCCATTGTGTTTGGGACGTGTCCTGCTATGATAACCACACACCAGAGGAAGTATGGGAAGGGTTTGGTGCATTTCGAGCATTCAATGAATGTTTACCATTATCGATACTTATTATCGTTACTAATAGTATCTTACTGTATATTATCTAACAGTGATATATTATCTAGCTATACATTATTAATAACTAGTATTATCATAAAGTACTCAGGGCATATGGCTTTCAAAACTTTTAAAAAAGTAGCTTAGTTACATTTGATTCATTCATTTGTTTATTTTATGAATATGGAGCTGCATGCATGAGACAGCATGTGGAGCTGCATGTATGGGACAGCATGTGTGTGGGTCAGAGGACAAGTTTTGGGGAGTCACTTTCTTCCACCATATGGGGCTAAGGATGGAATCTGGGTGGCAAGGATTGGCGAAATTCCCTTTACCATGGAGCAGCCTTGGTAGAACTCGGTGTTATTAAAATGGTAACCCATGGACTAGGGAAATGAATGGCTTAGTCAGGTGAGAGCTGTGTGTGCAAGCATGAGGATTTGAGTTTGGTCCCCCACCCAGCACCTGTGTAGCAAGCTAGGCATGGTGACACGTACCTCAGGTCAGTACCAGTCAAGTGGAGACACTGGAATCTCTGGGGCTAAGCTCGTTGGCTAACCAGCTTAGAGGAATGAGCTGACTCCAGCTCTTATAAGAGACTGTACCTCAAAAACGAAAGTGGAGTGGATTGGGGAGATGGCTTAGTACAGTGCTGTGACAGCCCCAAGGCCCTGAATTCATATCCCAGTTACACACACACACACACACACACACACACACACACACACACACACACACACACACACACACAATCCAGAATGGCAGCATGCATCTGTAATCCCAAAGCCAAGAAGGCAGAGACAGGAAGCTCTCTGGAGACGTGATGGCTCAAACTGGAAAGATAGAGGCTCAGCAAACCCTGGTCTCAAAACCTGGGGTAGAGAGAGAATTCAAGGAAGACACAAGACATTGACTTCTGACTTCTACTTACACATATGTACGCGTAAACACGGGGATAGAGTCAAAAGTTAATATTAACTTATAATGACCATAAAACCCTTTAAGACCTTTCTCATTATCGTTGTAATGATCTCAAACTTTAGTTTTCTCCTGTTTTGTTTCACTTTAGTTCTTCGAGACAGTTCCTCACTATAAAGATCCAGGGTGGCCTCAGACTTGAGATCTGACCCTTCTGCTCAGTTCTCTGAAGACTGATTGAAAGTGCGTCCCCATCCTACCCATTGGGCTTTATCCTCTTCTATAAATGAGAAAGCATGTTTGGAGAACCGTAGCCCCCGACTGATTCTAGTCAATTCCAACTTTTAATACCTCCTCCATATTATCTGCTAGGAAACTGTAGAATTGGCAGGACAAATACCACAGAGTGAGAAATCCACAGGGGTATGGGTGGGTTCCACTGTGGACATCTGTCTTTTCCTTTCCAGACACAACTCCTCCTAGCCCACCATGTTACACTTTTAGAACACGAAAATCAAAACCTAACTGGCACATTTGCTTTTCTTCTACAACAATCTGGTGCTCACACAAAGCCGAGCATCCTGCCCTAACCTCTGCGGGAAGAGCTTGCCTGACAGAGGTGTTAGATACCGAGAGCCAACTCCGCTTCTTGTGCACTCTACACACAGTTGGGTGAGATTCAAAGCAGAGGATTTTCAGTGCTTCAGAGGCAACCTTTTCCAAGAAAACCTTTGGCATGCGATAGCTGTGTCACGGATCGTTTCGAAGAACCCCGTTCGAACCGTGTTGTCATCTGGGCGTGAGGCAGAGAACGGGAGAGATATTTACTGGGCCACACAGCCAAGAGCTCTTTGTGGCTTCGGCATACACAGTTGATCAGGAGAGGCCTCTGTCTGCCAGAGCTGAAGCCTCGGGACTGAGTGTTGCCAGAGGCAGGTGACAGAGAAGCAATTGCAGCTGTTTGTGGGCTGAAAATTAGAAATAACTAAATAAAGGGCTTGTCTGGGCTCCATAAAGATGGGATAGAAGTTAGATTTGTTCTGCATGTTACATCCGAATTTTGGGAAATATTGACATTTACCATCTAAGAATCCTAGTTGTGCAGACACTCTTCACTGACCCTCTCTGGGTGACACCACCTCCCTGCCGTTCCAAGCCTGGTGAATATTCACAGCTTGTGAAACATTAACAGTGAGGGTTTAAAAGGCACATTAACTTTATTCTAGAAGGTGTACCTACGGCATGGATAATGTCACACGATGAAGCAAAGACCCCCAAAGAGCTAGTCCTACTCATAAACAGCCAGATCGCAGTGTAAGAGGCCAATACCAGAGCTCATTCTCAAAGGCGGAAATATGGCAATGGGTTTCCTTTTAGAAGGGGGCCGGGACCTTTTCCACTTGTAAGAGAAGCACCAGTTTCTTATTTAGGAATGCTAAGAAGAGAAGACATAGACAAAAAAAAATTAAATGTGCATTTTGGGAATCAAGTGAGTAAAAATATCATGTGAATCTTTTAATTTAGGAAGCCCTGGAGAAGATCCTTATTAATATAGAATTCGCTAGATAATAAAACAGTGCACATGAATTAAAAATGCTATTCACAATGTATACTCTCCATTCGTCTAGCAGCCATTCAGCTGAAGCATATGTAAACCTCTGTGCATACATATACATACACTTACATGTATACACACACACATATATATATACAGATGTATTTACATAATATACACTTGAACATATATGTGCACATGTGCACACACACACATATATAGATGTATTTACATAATATATACATGCACCTATATATGTGTACATTCCTACACACATAAACACAGACACACACATCTATACAGATGTATTTATATAATATATACATGCACATATACATGTGCACATTTCTACACATATAAACACAGACATACACACACATATGTACATATATATAGATTTATTTACCCA